>NW_024396821.1:0-50885 GCF_004115215.2 Ornithorhynchus anatinus
AATGCTAACCCAAACTGTAACTCTCACATACAAACCTTAACCCTATCGGAGGCCTAGCAGTCACCCCAGCCCTCTGTCACAGCCCTGACCATAAACCTAGCCCTAGCCCTACCTGTAATCCTGAAGTCCATCGTATACCTAAACCTAAGCTTACCGCAGACCCTAACACAGAGCATGGCCCAATGGAAAGTACACGGGCTTGGGAGTCAGAGGTTCTAATCCCGGGTCTGCCACTTGTCAACTGTGTGGCCTTGGGCAAGTCAGTTAACTTCTCTGTGTCTCAGTTCCCTCATCTGTAAAATGAGGATGAAGACTGTGAATCCCATGTGGGAAAAGCTGATAACATTGTAATAATAATGTTGGTATTGCTGGAGTAGATACAGGGTAATCAGGTTGTCCCACGTGAGGCTCCAAGTTAATCCCCATTTTACAGATGAGGTAACTGAAGCACAGAGTAGTTAAGTGACTTGCCCACAGTCACACAGCTGACAAGTGGCAGAGCCTGGATTCGAAACCATGACTTCTGACTCCCAAGCCCGGGCACTTTCCACTGTTACCCCAGCGCTTAGAACAGCCTTTGGCACAGAGTAAATGCTTAACAAATGCCATCATTATTATTATTCTTATTACCCTTAACTTGAACCCTAACCATTACCTAACCCTAAGAGTTATTTTAATCCTAACCTTATACCTAATCCCATCACCGATGCCTAGGCCTAGGCTTAACCTTAAACCCCACCCTAGCCTTACCCTTAGCCTTGTCTCTAACCCTAACCCTAACTCATAGCATATCCCAAAACCGATTCTCAATTATCCCAAAACCGATTCTCAACACTAACCCTAAACCTAACCTTACCTCAGACTCTAACTCTAGCACTAACCTTAACTGGAATCATTCAATAGTATTTATTGAGCGCTTACTATGTGCAGAGCACTGTACTAAGCGCTTGGGATGAACAAGTCGGCAACAGATAGAGACAGTCCCGGGCTTACAGTCTAATCGGGGGAGACGGACAGACAAGAACAATGGCACTAAACAGCGTCAAGGGGAAGAACATCTCGTAAAAACAATGGCAGCTAAATAGAATCAAGGCGATGTACAATTCATTAACAAAATAAATAGGGTAACGAAAATATATACAGTTGAGCGGACGAGTACAGTGCTGTGGGGATGGGAAGGGAGAGGTGGAGGAGCAGAGGGAAAAGGGGAAAATGAGGCTTTAGCTGCGGAGAGGTAAAGGGGGGATGGCAGAGGGAGTAGAGGGGGAAGAGGAGCTCAGTCTGGGAAGGCCTCTTGGAGGAGGTGATTTTTAAGTAAGGTTTTGAAGAGGGAAAGAGAATCAGTTTGGCGGAGGTGAGGAGGGAGGGCGTTCCAGGACCGCGGGAGGACGTGACCCAGGGGTCGACGGCGGGATAGGCAAGACCGAGGGACGGCGAGGAGGTGGGCGGCAGAGGAGCGGAGCGTGCGGGGTGGGCGGTAGAAAGAGAGAAGGGAGGAGAGGTAGGAAGGGGCAAGGTGATGGAGAGCCTTGAAGCCTAGAGTGAGGAGTTTTTGTTTGGAGCGGAGGTCGATAGGCAACCACTGGAGTTGTTTAAGAAGGGAAGTGACATGCCCAGATCGTTTCTGCAGGAAGATGAGCCGGGCAGCGGAGTGAAGAATAGACCGGAGCGGGGCGAGAGAGGAGGAAGGGAGGTCAGAGAGAAGGCTGACACAGTAGTCTAGCCGGGATATAACGAGAGCCCGTAATAGTAAGGTAGCCGTCTGGGTGGAGAGGAAAGGGCGGATCTTGGCGATATTGTAGAGGTGAAACCGGCAGGTCTTGGTAACGGATAGGATGTGTGGGGTGAACGAGAGGGACGAGTCAAGGATGACACCGAGATTGCGGGCCTGCGGGACGGGAAGGATGGTCGTGCCATCCACGGTGATGGAGAAGTCTGGGAGCGGACTGGGCTTGGGAGGGAAGATGAGGAGCTCAGTCTTGCTCATGTTGAGTTTTAGGTGGCGGGCCGACATCCAGGTGGAGACGTCCCGGAGGCAGGAGGAGATGCGAGCCTGAAGGGAGGGGGAGAGGACAGGGGCGGAGATGTAGATCTGCGTGTCATCTGCGTAGAGATGGTAGTCAAAGCCGTGAGAGCGGATGAGTTCACCGAGGGAGTGAGTGTAAATGGAGAACAGAAGAGGGCCAAGAACTGACCCTTGAGGAACTCCAACAGTTAAAGGATGGGAGGGGGAGGAGGCTCCAGCGTAGGAGACCGAGAATGATCGGCCAGAGAGGTAAGAGGAGAACCAGGAGAGGACAGAGTCCGTGAAGCCAAGGTGAGATAAGGTATGGAGGAGGAGGGGATGGTCGACAGTGTCAAAGGCAGCAGAGAGGTCAAGGAGGATCAGAATGGAGTAGGAGCCATTGGATTTGGCAAGAAGGAGGTCATGGGTGACCTTAGAGAGAGCAGTCTCGGTAGAGTGGAGGGGACGGAAGCCAGATTGGAGTGGGTCTAGGAGAGAATGGGAGTTAAGGAATTCTAGGCATCGATTGTAGACGACTCGTTCTAAGATTTTGGAAAGGAAGGGTAGTAGGGAGATAGGACGATAACTGGAGGGGGAAGTGGGGGCAAGAGCGGGTTTTTTTAGGATGGGGGAGACGTGGGCATGTTTGAAGGCAGAGGGGAAGGAGCCCTTGGAGATGGAGTGGTTAAAAATAGAAGTTAAGGAAGGGAGGAGGGCAGGGGCGATGGTTTTAAGAAGGTGAGAGGGAATGGGGTCCGAGGCGCAGGTGGAGGGGGTGGCACTTGCGAGGAGGGAGGAGATCTCCTCTGAGGATACTGCAGGGAAGGATGGGAAAGTAGGGGAGGGGGTTGTTGGGGGGGAGGGGAGAGGCGGAGGGGTGACTTTGGGGAGCTCAGACCTGATCGTGTTGATTTTCGTGAGGAAATAGGTGGCCAGATCATTAGGGGTGAGAGATGGGGGAGGGGGAGGAACAGGGGGCCTAAGGAGAGAGTTAAAGGTCCGGAACAATCGGCGGGGGTGAGGGGCATGGGTGTCGATGAGGGAGGAGAAGAAGCTTTGCCTGGCGGAGGAGAGGGCAGAGTTAAGGCAGGAAAGGATAAATTTGAAGTGTGTGAGGTCGGCTTGGTGCTTGGACTTTCGCCAGCAGCGCTCAGCAGCTCGAGCATAGGAGCGTAGGAGGCGGACGGAGGAGGTGATCCAGGGCTGTGGGTTAGTGGAGCGAGAGCGGCGGAGGGAAAGGGGGGCGAGAGAGTCGAGATGAGTAGAGAGGGTGGAGTTGAGAGCGGAGACCCGCTCGTCGAGAGTGGGAAGAGAGGACAGGGCGGCAAGGTGAGGCGAGATGCTATTGGAAAGACGGATGGGATCGAGAGAGCGGAGGTCTCTGTGGGGCAGTAGCGAAGATTTGCAGGGGGAGGGAGTGTGAGAGATGAGGCAGGTGAGAAGGTTATGGTCAGAGAGAGGGATTTCAGAGTTGGTGAGTGAGGAGATAGTGCAGCGGTAGGAGATGACGAGATCGAGGGTGTGACCGAGTCGGTGAGTGGGTGCGGTATGGTGGAGGAGGAGGTTGGCAGAGTCGAGGAGGGATAGCAGGCGGGCGGCAGAGGAGTCGTCGGGTACATCCGTATGGATGTTGAAGTCTCCAAGGATCAGAGTGGGCAGAGAGAAGGAGAGGAGGAAGGTGAGAAAGGGGTCAAGGTGGTTGAAGAAGTCGGAGGTGGGACCGGGAGGGCGCCTAGCCTAACCTTTTCCCCTAGCTTAATCCTTTCCCCGAACCTAATCTGTACACCTAGCCTGACCTATTCCTGTAATTTAACCTTTTTCCATAGCCTAACTTTTCCCCTAGCCTAACCTTTTCCCCTAGCCTAACCATTTCCCCTAGCCTAACCTTTTCTTCTTGCCTAACCTTTTCCTCTTGCCTAACCCTTTCCTGTAGCCTAAGGTTTTCCTCTAGTCTAACATTTCCCTATCCTAATATTTCCCAGGCCAAAACGTTTCCCTACCCTAACCTTTTACCATGGCCTATCCTTTTTGCCTGGCCTAACCTTTTCTCCTAGCCTAACGTTTTTCCCTAATCTAAACTTTACACCTTGCCTAACCTTTTCCTGGAGCCTAACCTTTCCCCTTGATTAAACATTTCCCATAGACAAACCTTTTCCCCAGGCATAAATCATTCCCCCACCCTAACCTTTCCCCTGGCCTAAGCTTTTCCATGGTCTACCCTTTTCCCCTGGGCTAAGCTTTTCCATGGCCTAACCTTTTCCCCTGGCCTTAGCTTTTCCATGAGCTAACCTTTTCCCCTGGCCTAACCTTTTCCTGGAGCCTAACCTTTCCCCTCGATTAAACATTTCCCCCAGACAAACCTTTTCCCCTGGCACAAATCATTCCCCTACCCTAACCTTTTCCCCTGGGCTAAGCTTTTCCATGGCCTACCCTTTTCCCCTGGGCTAAGCTTTTCCATGGCCTAAACTGGTCCCCTGGCCTAAGCTTTTCCATGAGCTAACCTTTTCAAATAGCCTAACCTTTTCCCCTGGCCTATCCTTTTTCACTAGTATAACTGTCTCTCTGGCTCAAACCTTTCCCCTGGCTTAACCTTTTCCCATAGGCTAATTTATTTTCCCAAGCCTAGCCTTTTTGCCTCGCCTAACATTTGACCTAGCCTTAACATTTCCCCTATTCTAACCTTTTTCCTTAGCCTAAACATGTCCCCTAGTGTAACCTTTTACCTGGCCTAACGTTTTCCCCTTACCTAATTTTTTCCTTTAGCTTTCCCTGTGTTAACATAACCCTTTCCCCAAACTTAATCTCTTCACCTAACCTAACCTGTTCCCCTATCCTCACTTTTTCTATAGGGCAACCTTTCTCCTGGCCTAACCGCTTTCCCTGGTCTAAACGTTTCCCCTGGCCTATCCTTTTCCCCTGGTTTCAGCTTTCCCGCTGGCCTATCCTTGTCTCCTGGCTTCACTTTTTCCCTGGTCTATCCTTTCCCCCAGCCTAACCTTTTCCATAGCCCAGCCATTTCCCCTGGCCTAACATTCCCTAGGCCTAACCTTTTCCATTGTCTCAAACTTTCCCCTAGCCTAACCTTTTCCCCTGGCCTAACGTTTTCACCTGGCATCACCTTTTCGCCTAACTGAACATTTTCCCTTGCCTAAGCTTTTCCCCTAGTCTTTTCCCCTAACCTTTTTCCCTATTACCCTCCCCTAACCTTTTCCACTAGCCTAACCTTTTAACCTAGACCAACCTTTCCCCGGTCCTAACCGTGTCCCCCAGCCCAACCTTTTCCCTGCCTTAACCTTTTCCCCTAGCCTAAACCTCTTCCCCTAGCGTAACCTTTTCCCCTTTTCCCTTGGACTAACATATTCCCCCTGCCTAATCATTTGTCATAGCTTTTCCCCTTACTTTACATTTTCCCCTAGCTTAACCTTTTCGACTATCATAATCCTTTCCCCTTGACTAACTTTTTCCCTGGCATAACCTTTTGTCCTGGCCTATTCTTTCCCCCCAGCTTGACATTTTACCCTAGCATAACCTTTTCCTCTGGCCTAACCTTTGCCTTGGCATAACCTTTTCCCCTTACCTAACCTGTTCTCCTAGGCTAACGTTTTCCAGCAAGCCAGTCCTTTTCCCCTTAACTAACATTTTCCCCTAACCTATTCTGTTCTAGCCTAAGCTTTTCCCCTAGCCTAACCTTTTCCCCTGTCCTAATCTTTTCCCCTAGCCTAACCTTTCCCCCAGTCTAACCTTTTCCCCTGGCCTTCCTTTTCCCCATTGACTAACCATTTCCCCTAGCCTAACCTTTTCCCTTATCGTAACTTTCTCCCTAACCTAATCTTTTCTCATAGCCTCATCTTTTCCCCTAGCCTAACATTTTCCCTTAGCCTAACCTTTCCCATAGCCTCACCTTTCCCCTAGCCTAGCCTTTACCATGACCTAACCTTATCATTGCCCTAACCTTTTCGGCTGCCTAAATTTTTCCCCTAGCTTAATCATTGCACTAACATAACCTTTCCCTTAGCCTAATCTTTTCACTTAACATCACCTTTTCCACAAGCTTAATGTTTTCACCTACGCCAATCTCTTCACCTAGCCTAAGCTTTTCTCCTAGCCTAACCTTTTCTGCTAGCCTAACCTTTTCCCCTTGCCTAACCTTTTCCTGCAGCTTAACCTTTTCCCCCAGTTTAACTTTTTTGCTAGCCTAAACTTTTACTCTAGCTTAAACTTTTCCCTGGCATAACCTTTACTCCTGGCCTAACCTTTTCCCCCAGTTTAACATTTTCCCCAGCTTAACTCCTTCCCCAAGCCTAACCTTTTCCCCTACCCTAACCATTTCCTCTGCCCTAACCTTTTCCCCCAGCCTATCCTTTTCTGCTGGTATAACATTTTCCCCTAGCCTAACCTTTTCCCTAGCTTAACCTTTTCCCATGGCCTAAGCCTTTCCCTTGGCCTAAACGTTTGCCATAACCTCACCTTTCTGCCTAGCCTAACCTTTTCCCATAACCTAACCTTTCTCCTCGCCTAACTTTTCCTCTAGCTTAACCTTTTCCTGCAGCCTAACTTTTTCCTGTAGTAGAAACTTTTACCTTAGCTTAAGATTTTCCGTGGCCTATCCTTTTCCCATAATCTAACTTTTTCCCCTAGTCTAACATTTTCCCCTAATCTAACCTTTTCCTCTTGCTGAAAAGTTTCCCCTAATCTAACCTTTTCCCCTAGCCCAACCTTTCCAATAGCCCAGCCTTTTCCCCTAACCTTTCGCCAAGCCTAAGCTTTTCTCCTAACTTAACTTTTACACCTAGCCTAAACTTCTCCCATACCCTAACCATTCCCTTGGTCTCATCTTTTCCCTTGCTTGTCTTTTTCCCATGCCATAACCTTTTCCCCTAGCATAACCTTTTCCCCTACCCTAACCATTCCCCTAGCCTATTCTTTCCTCCAAGCTAAACTTTCCCCCTAGCCTAAACTTTTCCCCTGGCCTAACCCTTTCTCCTAGCTTAACCTTTCCCCTGCCCTAACCTTATGCCTAGCCTAACCTTTTCTCCTAAACTAAACTGTACACCTTGCCTAACCTTTTCATTCATTCATTCAATAGTATTTATTGAGCGCTTACTATGTGCAAAGCACTGTACTAAGCGCTTGGAATGTACAAATAGGTAACAGATAGAGACAGTCCCTGCCCTTTGACGGGCTTACAGTCTAATCTGGGGAGACGGACAGACAAGAACAATAGCAATAAATAGAATCAAGGGGATGAACATCTCATTAAAACAATAGCAAATAAGTAGAATCAAGGCGATGCCCATTTCATTAACAAAATAAATAAGGTAATGAAAATATATACAGTTGAGCAGACGAGTACAGTGCTGAGGGGTTGGAAGGGAGAGGGGGAGGAGCAGAGGGAAATGGGGGGAAAAGAGGGTTTAGCTGCAGAGAGGTGAAGGAGGGCGGTAGAGGGAGTAGAGGGAGAAGGGGAGCTCAGTCTGGGAAGGCCTCTTGGAGGAGGTGAGCGGGAGGGCGTGGCCCAAGGGTCGATGGCGGGATAGGCGAGAACGGGGGACGGTGAGGAGGTGGGCAGCAGAGGAGCGGAGCGTGCGGGGTGGGCAGTGGAAAGAGAGAAGGGAGGAGAGGTAGGACGGGGCAAGGTGATGGAGAGCCTTGAAGCCTAGAGTGAGGAGTTTTTGTTTGGAGCAGAGGTCGATAGGCAACCACTGGAGGTGTTTAAGAAGGGGAGTGACATGCCCAGATCATTTCTGCAGGAAGATGAGCTGGGCAGCGGAGTGAAGAATAGACCAGAGCGGGGTGACAGAGGAGGAAGAGAGATCAGAGAGAAGGCTGACACAGTAGTCTACCCTAACCTTTTCCCTGGCTTAACCTTTTCCCCTAGCCTTACCTTTTCCCCTAACCTAAACCTTTCACCTACCCTAACTTTTTCCCCTAGCTTAAAACTTCCCCTAGCCTAAACTTTTCCCCTTGCCTAAACCTTTCCCCTAGCCAGGTTTTTCCCTGGTCTATGCTTTTCCCCGGCTTCACCATTTCCCCTAGCCTAACTTTTTCCCTTAACCTAACCTTTTGCCCTAGCCTAACCTTTTACTGTAGTCTAACCCTTTCCCTCACCTAACCTTTCCCCTAGCCAAACCTTTTCCCTTGACCTAAACCTTTGCCCTGGCCTAACCTTTTTCCCTAGCATAAACTGTTCCCCGGATTAAACTTTTCCCATTGCCTAACCTATTCCCCTAGCCTAACCTTATCCCCTAGTCTAATCTTTTTTCCTAGTCTAACTTATTCCCCTAGCTTAAACTTTCCCCCTGATCTGACCTTTTCCATTATCCTAACATTTTCACCTAGCTTAACCTTTCCCCTAGCCTAATCTTCTCATTGGCCTTTTCTTTTCCCTGTCCTAACCTTTTCCACCTAGCCTAATCTTTTCCCCTATCCTAACCTTTTCCAGTAACCTAACCCTTTCCCCTTTTCCTCTGGCCTTACCTATTCCCCTGGCCTAAGCTTTTCTCTGGCTTAACCTTTTCTCCTAGTCAACACTTTTGTCCTAGATGAACCTCTTCCAGGCCTAACATTTTCCCTGGCTTAATTTTCTCCCTGGCCTAATCTTTTCCCTTTGCCTCAACTTTTCCCTTGGTCTTACATTTTCCCTGGCTTATCCTTTTACCCTAAACTTTCCCCTAGCCTAACTTTTTCACTTGGCCTAACCTTTTCCCTGGCCTACACTTTACCCCCGATCTAACGTTTTCCCCTGGCTTATCATTTTCCGTTAGCCTAACCTTATCCCCTAGCCTAATCTTTCCTCTAGCCTAACCTTTTCTCCTAGCCTAATCCTTCCCCCTAGTCTAACCTTTTCCCCAAACTAAACTTTACACGTTGCTTAACCATTTCCCCTACCCTTACCTTCTCCCTGGCCTAACCTTTTCCCTGGACTAACCTTCTCCCAGGCCTCACCTTTTCCCCTCGTCTAACCTTTTCCCCTAGTCTAACCTTTTCCCTTATCCTAATGTTGTCCCCTAGCCTAACCTTTTTCCCTAGCCTAATCCTTTCCCCTAGCCTAACCTTTTCCTTTAGCCTAACCTTTTCTCCTAGCCTAATCCTGTCACCTAGCCTAACCTTCTGTCCTAACCTAAACTTTACACCTAGCCTAATCTTTTCCCCTTGCCTAACCTTCTCCCTGGCCTAACCTTCTCCCAGGCCTCACCTTTTCCCCTAGTCTAAACTTTTCCCCTAGTCTAACCTTTTCCCTTAGCCTAATGCTGTCCCCTAGTCTAACCTTTTCCCCTAGCGTTAGTTTTTCCTCTAGCCTAAGCTTTCCCCAGCCTATGCTTTCCCCTAGCCTAACCTTTTCCCCTACCCTAATCTTTTCCCCCACCTAACTTTTTCCCACAGCCTAACCTTTCCCCTCGCCTAACCTTTCCCCTAGCCTGTCCTTTTCCCCCAGTCTTATCATTTTCCCCTGGCCTAACCTTTTCCCCTAGCTTAAGTTTTTCCCCTATCTTAGCCTTTACGCCTAGTCTAACCTTTATCCCTAGCCTAGCTTTTTTCCTAGCCTTGCCCTTTCCTCTAGCTTAAGCATTTCCCCTAACCTACATTTACACCTAGTCTAACCTTTCCTCTCGCCTAAACCTTCATCTAGCCTAGTCATTTCATATAGTCTAATCTTTCCTCTCGCCCAAACTTTCATCTAGCCTAACCATTTCACCTCACCTAACATTTTCCCCCACCTAACCTTTTCCCATAGACAAACCTTTTCCACTAGCCTAGTCTTTATACCTAGCATAACCTCTTCCCCTAGCCTTAACCTTTCCCCTAGTCTAACATTTTCCCATGGCCCGACCTTTTCCCTGACCTAAACTTTTCTCCTGACCTAAACCTTTCCCCTGGCCTAAGATTTTCCCTTCGTGGGTTTTTCCCCTAGCCTAACTTTCTCCCTGGGCTAACCTTTTCCCCTACCCTAACCATTTCCCCTAGATTAACCTTTCCCCTTGACCTAACATTATCCGCCTTGCCTAACCTTTTCCCCTGGCCTAAACATTTTCCCTTGGCCTAAGGTTTTCGCCGGTCTAACCTTTCCCCTGGCCTAACCTTTTCCCCTAGTGTAAGCTTTCCCCTAACCTAACCTTTACACTTAGCCTAACCTTTTCCCATAGCCTAACCTTTCCTCTGGCCTTTTCCTTATCCAATCTTTTCTCTTAGCCTAATCTGTTCCCTTGGACTAACCTTTTCCCTGACGTAACATTTTTCCCCTGCCCTCATCTTTTCCCCTGCCCTAACCTTTTCCACTGGTCTAAGCTTTTCCCCAGCCTAACCTTTTCTCCTAGCCTAAAGTTTTCCCTTAGCCTAACCTTCTCCTGGGCCTAACATTCTCCCTGGCCTAACCTTTTCCCCTAGTGTTGCCTTTTCCCCTAGCCTAACCATTTACCATAGCTTAATGTTTTCCCTGACCAAACATTTTCCCCTGGCCTAACCTTTTCCGCTAGCTTATCCATTTCCCATAGTCCAGCCTTTTTCCGGCTCTAACCCTTTCCCCTACCCTGAACTTTCCCTTAACATAACCTTTTCACCTAACCTAACCTTTACCCCAGCCTGTTTCCCCTAAGCCAAACTTTTGCCACTACCCTAACCCTTTCCTCTGGCCTAAGCCTTTCCCCTGGCCTAACCTTTTCCTCTGCCCCTGGACTAATCTTTTCTCCTGTCCTAACCTTTGCGCTGACCAACTTTTTCCCCTCCCCTAAATTTTTCCAGGCCTTAAAACAGTCCCCTAGCCTAACCTTTTCCCTTGGCCTAACCTTTTACCCTGGCCTAATCCTATCCCCTAGCCTAACCTTTGCCCCTAATAGAACCTATTCCCTGGCTTAAACTTTTCCCATGGCCTAATATTTTCCCCTTGCCTAATCTTTTACCATAGCCTAAACTTTTCCCATGGTCTTACCTTTTCCCTGTTCTAACCTATTCCCCTTGCCCCCTGCCAACCTTTGCCTTCCCAGCCTGGCCCCAAAGCCCTCTTCTTCTAGGTTTGGCTCCCCCGCCTTTGCTTTTCCATCCTGGCCCCGAAGCCTTCTCATTCGAGGTTTACCCCTCCCCCGCCCACCTTTGGCTTCCCGGCCTGGTCCCAAAGCATTCTCATTCCAGGTTTGGCCCCCCAGCCTTTGACCTCCAGGCCTGACCGCGAACCCTCTCATTCCAGGTTGGGCACCCCTCGCATTTGGCTTCCAGCCTGTCCCCGAACCTTTCTCGTTCTAGGTTTGGCCCCCCCAGCCTTTGCCCTCAGGTTTGGCCCCCAAAATTTCTCGTTCCATGTTGGGCCCCTCCCCCCCGGCCTTTGTCTTCCAGGTTGGACCACCCCACCTTTGCTTTCCAGGCCTGGCCCTGAACCTTGCTCGTTTGAGGTTTGCCCCCCCCCCCCGCCTTCGCCTTATAGATTAGACCTCCCCCACTATTTTCTTCCAGGCCTGGCCCCAGCCCCTTCTTGTTCCAGGTTGGGCCCCTCTGCCTTTGACTTCCCAGCCAGGCCCCCTTGTCTTTGCCTTTCAGATCTGGCCCCGAAACCTTCTCATTCCAGGTTGGGCCCCCTGGTCTTTGCCTTCCAGGCCTGGTCCCGAACCAATCTTGTTCCAAATTTGGCCCCTCCAGCCATTTCCTTCCAGGTGTGGCCCTGAACCATTCTCATTTTAGATTGGGCTCACCTGCCTTTGGCTTCCAAGTTGGAGCCCCCTGCCTTTGCTTTCCAGGCCTGGCCTTGTACTCTTCTCATTCCAGGTTGGGCCCCTGCCTTTGTTTTCCAGGCCTGGCTCCGAACCCTTCTCATTCCAGGTTGGGCCACTCCGCCTTTGACTTCTCAGCCTGGCTGTCCTATCTTTGCCTTCCCAGCCTAGCCCCCTGACCTTTTCCTTCCAGGCTTGGCCCCGAACCCTTCTCGTTACAGATTTGGCCCCCCAGCTTTTGCCTTCCAGGTTTGTCCCCAAACCCTTCTCGTTCCAGGTTGGGCCCACCCGCCTTTGCCTTCCAGGTTGGACAACCCCCCTGCCTTTGCCTTACAGACTGGCCCTGAACCCTTCTTGTTACATGTTCAGCCCCCCTACCTTTGCCTTCCTGGCCTTGCCCTGCAGCCTTTGTGTTAAAGGTTCGGCCCCCTGCCTTTGCCTTCCCGCCCTGACCCCGAGTCCTTCCCGTTCCAGGTTGGGGCCCCCCGCCTTTGCATTCCAGGCCTGGTCCTTGTAGTTTCTCCCCTCCCCCCGGCCTTTCCCTTCCCAGCCTGGCCCCCCGCCTCTGCCTTCGAGGCCTGGCCCCGAGCCCTTCGCCTTCCAGGTTGGGCCCCCCCACATTTGTCTTTCGGGTCTGGCCACGCACCTTTCTTGTTCCAGGTTAGTCCCCCCGCCTTTGCCTTCCAGGCTGGGTCCCAAACCTTTTTTGTTACAGTTTGGGGACCCCCGCTTTTGTCTACCATTTTTGCCATCCCAGCCTTTGCCTTGCAGGTTTGGCCTCGAACCCTTTTCATTCTAGTTTGGGCCCCCAGCCTTTGCCTTGCAGGCCTGGCCACACACCCTTCTCGTTCCATTTTGGGACCACCCCCCAGCCTTTCCCTTGCACGCTGGGCCCCAAACCTTTTTTGTTCCAGATTTGCCCCCCCTCAGCCTTTGCCTTGCAGACCTGGCCCCGAACCCTTTTCATTCCAGTTTGGGCCCCCCAGCCTTTGCCTTGCAGGCCTGGCCACGAGCCCTTCCCGTTCCATTTAGGGACTCCCAGCCTTTGCCTTGCAGGCCTGGTCCCGAACCGTTTCATTCCAGTTTGGGGCCCCCAGCCAATGCTTTGCAGGCTGGGCCCCGAACCCTTTTTGCTCCAGTCTGGATCCCTTGGCCTTTGCCCTGCAGGCCTGGCCTCCAATTATTTTCATTCCAGTTTTGGGTCCCCCACTTTTGCCTTCCATTTTTGCCACTCCAGCCTTTGCCTTATAGGTTTGGCCCCGAACCCTTTTCGTTCCAGTTTGGGCCCCCCCAGCCTTAGCCTCCCAGATTTGCCCCTCCCCACCCGCCTCACAGGCATGGTCACGAACTGTTTTCATTTCAGTTTAGCCCACCCAGCCTTTGCCTTGCATGTTTGGCCCCGAACACTTTTCATTCCAGTTTTGGTTTCCCAGCCTTTGTCTTCTAGATTTGCCCCCACCAGCCTTTGCCTTGCAGCTCTGGCCCTACAACCCTTTTCATTCCAGATTGGGCCCACTAGCATTTGCATTGCTGGCCTGGCCCTGAAATCTTTTCATTTCAGTTTGGGGCCTCTGGATTTTGCCTTGCAGGCCTATCCCCTAACCCTTTTCGTTCCAATTTGGGACACCCAGGTTTTGCCTTCCAGTTTTGCCCACCACCCCCATCCTGGATTTTGCCTTGCAGGCCTGGCCCCGAACACTTTTCATTCCAGTTTAGCTCCCCCAGCTTTTGCCTTCCAGGCCAGGCCCCGAACACTTCTCATTCCAGTTTGGGCCCCACAGCCTTTGCCTTCCAGGTTTGTCCCTGAACTCTTCTTGTTCCAGTTTGACCCCCCACCACTCTTATCTTCCAGATTCCCCCACATCCCCCCCAGGCTTTGCCTTCCGGATTTGCCCCCGCAGCCTTTGCCTTGCAGGCCTGTCCCCGAACCCTTCTCATTCCAGTTTTGCCCCCCCAGCCTGTGACTTGCAGGTTTGGCCTGGAACACTTTTTGTTCCAGTTTGGGCCCCCCAGCCTTAGCTTTGCAGGTTTTGCCCCAAACCCTTCTCATTTTATTTTGGGACCCTTAGCCTATGCCTTGGAGACCAGTCCCTGAACTCTTTTCATTCCAGTTGGGGCCCCAGAGCCTTTGCCTTCCAGGTATGGCCCCAGATCCTTTTTGTTCCAGTTTTGCACCCCAACCTTTGCCTTGCAGGTTTGGCCCCGAAGGCTTTTCATTCCAGTTTTGGGCCACCCTGCTTCTGCCTTGCCTTGCAAGTTTGGCCCGGAACACTTTTCTTTCCAATTTCGGACCCCATCCTTTGCTTTGCCGCTTTGGCCCCAAACCCTTCTCATTCTATTTTGTGACCCTCAGCCTATGCCTTGCAGGCCGGGCCCTGAACCCTTTATGCTCCAGTTTGGGGTCCTCAGCCTTTGCCTTTCACGTTTGGCTCTGAAACCTTTTCGTTCCAGTCTGGGGCCCAGAGCCTTTGCCTTCCAGGCATGGCCCCGGTTCTTTTTGTTCCAGATTTGCACTCCCAACCTTTGCCTTGCAGGTTTGGACCTGAAGGCTTTTCATTCCAGTTTTGGGCCCCCTTGCTTTTACCTTGCCTTGCAGGTTTGGCCCGGAGCACTTTTCATTCCAATATGGGACACCAGCCTTTGCTTTGCCGGTTTGGCCCCCTAAACCTCTCATTCCAGTTTGGGCCCCAGAGCCTTTGCCTTCCAGGCATGACATCAAATCCTTTTTGTTCCAGTTGTGCCCTGCCAGCCGTGGCCTTGCACGTTTGGCCCTGAAGCCTTTTCGTTCCAGTTTGGGCCCCCCCACTTTTGCCTTGCAGGCCAGGCCCCGAACGCTTCTCTTTCCAATTTGGGACCCCCACTTTTTGCCTTCCAGTTTTGCCCTCCCCTCCCCCCAGTCTTTGACTTGTAGGCCTGGCCCCAAACCCTTTTGGTTCCAGTTTGGGCCCTCTCGCCTTTGTCCTCAAGATTTGCCCCCCCCAGCCCTTGCCTTGCAGGTCAGGACTCGAACCCTTTTCCTTCTTTTAGTTTGCCCCTCCAGCCTTTGCCTTACAGGCCTTGCCACGAACCCTTCTCGTTCCAGTTTGGCCCACTAGCCTTTGCATTGCAGGCCTGGCCCCAAACACTTTTCATTCCAGTTTGGGGCCCCCTGCCTTTCCTTGCAGACCTGGCCCCGAACAGTTCTGGTTCCAATTTGGGCCCCCCAGCCTTTGCCTTCCAGATTTGCCCACCCAGGCCTTGCCTTGAAGGTTTGGCCTAGAACCCTTCTCATTCCAGTTTGGGACCCCTAGCTTTTGCCTTGCAGGCCTGTCTCCGAACCCTTCCTGTTCCAGTTTGAGCTACCCTGCTTTTGCATTCCAGATTTGCCACCCCCAGCCTTTGCCTTTCAGGCCTGACCCCGAATCCTTGTTGTTCCAGTTCGGGGTCCCCCGGTTTTGCCTTCCAGATTTGCCCTCCCAGGCTTTGCATTTCATGTTTGGCCCTGAACCTTTTTTGTTCCAGTTTGGGGGCCCCGGCATTTGCCTTGCAGGCTTGGCCCCAAAACATTTTTGTTCCAGGTTGGCCCCCCAGCCTGAGCCTTCCAGCTTTGCCTTCCAAGCCTTTGACTTTCATATTTGGCCCTGAACTCTTCTCGTTCCAATTTGGGACTCCCAGGTTTTGCCTTCCAGTTTTGCCCCCCTCTCTCCACCCGCACCGCCCCGAACCTTTGCCTTCCAGGCCTGGCCTCAAACCATTCTCGTTCCAGTTTTGCCCCTCCCTGTATTTGCCTTGCAAGCTTGGCCCTGAACCCTTCTCTTCCATTTTGTGACCCCCAGTGTTTTCCATGCCAGGCCTGGCCCCGAACCCTTTTTGTTCCAATTTGTAGCCCATAGTTTTTGCTTTCCAGATTCACCACCCCCTCCCCCGCCCCGCAGTCTTTGTCTTGTATGTTTGGCCCCGAACCCTTTTTGTTAAAGCTTTGTCCCCCCAGCCTTTTCCTTGTAGGTTTAGACCAGAACCCTTTTCATTCCATTATGGGGCCCTCCAATTTTGATTTGCAGGCCTGGCCCTGAACACTTTTAATTCTAGTTTGGGGCCCCCTGATTTTGCCTTGCAGGCCTGGCCCCGAGACCTCTTCATTCCAGTTTTGCCTCCGAACCCCTCCTGTTCCAGTTATGGGCCCCCCTACCTTTGCCTTCCAGATTTGCTCCCCCCCACCATTTGCCTTCCAGATTTCTCCCCTCAGCCTTTGTCATGCAGGTTTGGGCCTGAACCCTTTTCATTCCAGTTTGGGTCCCCCCCTGCTTTGCCTTCCAAATATGCCCTCCAGGCTTTGCTTTGCAGTCCTGTCCCTGAATGCTTCTCGTTTCAGTTTTGCCCGCCCCAGCGTTTGTCTTCCAGGTCTGGGCCCAAACAGCTTTTGCCTAGCATGTTTGGCCCCCAACCCTTTAGGTTCCAGTTTGGGGCAGGGGGCTGTTTTTGCCTTGCAGGCCCGGCCCCAGAAGCTTCTAGCTCCAATTTGGTACCCCCAGTTTTTGCCTTCCATTCTTTCATTCATTCAATAGTGTTGACTGAGCGCTTATTATGTGCAGAGCACTGTACTAAGCACTTGGAATGTACAATTCGGCAACAGATAGAGACATTCCCTGCCTGATGACGGGCTCACAGTCTAATCGGGAAAGACAGATGGCAGAGCAAAACAGAACGAAACAAACACAAGAAAACAAATTAACAAAATAAATAGGGTAATGAAAATATATACAAATGAGCACAGTGCTGGGGGGGCGGGGAGCAGAGGGAAAGGGGGCTTACCTGAGGGGTGGTGAAGGGGGGAAGGAGGAGGGAGCAGAGGGCGGAGGGGGAGCAGAGGGAAAAGGGGAAGCTCAGTCTGGGAAGGCCTCTTGGAGGAGGCCAGTTCCCCTAGCCTAACCTGTTCCCCTAGCCTAGCATTTCCCCTGGCCTAACCTTTGCCCTTGACCTAACCTTTTCCCCTAGCCTAAGCCTTTCCCCAAGCTTAAGCTTTTCTCCTTTCCTAACCTTTATATGCTTTTCTCCTTTCCTAACCTTTACATCTAGCCTAAACCCTCCCCATACCCTAACCATTCCCTTGGTGAGAACCTTTTCCCTAGCTTGACCTTTTCCCCTGGCCAAACCTTTTCCCCTAGCATGAACTTTTCCCAAGATTAAACTATACCAAAGACCTAACCTATTCCCCTAGCCTAACCCTTTCCCCAAGCTTAAGATTTTCTCCTATCCTAACTTTTACACTTACACTAAACTTTTCCCATACCCTAACCATTCATTTGGTCTCACCTTTTCCCTAGCCTAACCTATTCCCAGCCTAGCCTTTTCCCCTAGCCTAACCTTTTCCCTCAGCCTAACTGTTTTCCTTCCCTAAACCTTTCCTCCGGTCTAACCTTTTCCCCTGGCCTAAGCTTTTTCCCGACCTAACATTTCCCCCTTGCCTAACCTTTTCCCCTGGCCTAAGCTTTTTCCCGGCCTAACCTCTTCCCCTAGCCTAACCCTTTTCCCTAGTTTAAGGTTTTCCCCTAACCTAACCTTTACACCTGGGCTAACTTTTCCCCTGGCATAAACTTTCGACTAGCCTAACCTTTTCCCCTAGCCTAACCTTAACCACTAACATAAACTTAGCCTAGCTTAAACTTTTCCAATGGCCAAATCTTTTCCCCTAGCCTGAAAATTTCCCCTAACCTAGTCTTTTCACCTACCCTAACCTTTCTCCTTAGCCTTAGCTTTTCCCCTAACCAAACTTTTACACCTACTCTAGCATTTTCTCATAGGCTAAATTTTCTCCTGGTCTAACCTGTCCGCTAGCCTAAACTTTTCCCCTAGCCTAACCTTTTCCTTGTCTAAGGTTTCCCCTAGCCTAACCTTTCCCATGCTATTCTTTCCCCTGGCTTAACCTTTTCCCCGGCCTAACCTCTTCCCCTAGCCTAACCCTTTTCCCTAGCTTAGGGTTTTCCCCTAACCTAACCTTTACACCTGGCCTAACCTTTCCCCTGGCATAAACTTTCCACTAGCCTAACCTTTTCCCCTAGCCTAACCGTAACCACTAACATAAACTTTTCCCGGCTTAAACTTTTCACCTAGTCTAATGTTTCCTTAGCCTAAACTTCTCTCTGGCCTGACTTTCTCTGTGGTCTAACCTTTTCCCCTGGCCTAACCTTTTCCCCAGGCCTAACCTTTTCCCCTGGCCTAATTTTTTCCCCTGGACTAACCTTTTCCTGCTGGTCTAACGTTTATCCCGGCCTAACATTTACCCCGGCCTAACCTTTACCCGGGCCTAAACTTTACCCCGCCTAACTTTTTCCCCAGCTTAAACCTTTTGCCCGAGCCCAGACCTTTTCCCCGAGCCCAAAACTTTTCCCCGAGCCCAAACCTTTTCTCTCCGAGCCCAAACATTTTCCCCGAGCCCAAGCCTTTTCCCCGAGCCCAAGTCTTTTCCCCAGCCTAAACATTTTTCCTAGCCTAACGTTTTCCTTAGCCTAAACTTCTTTCTGGCCTGACGTTCTCCCTGGTCTAACCTTTGCCCCTAGCCTAACCTTATCTATTAGCCTAACCTTTTCAGTTGGCCTAACCTTTTCAGTTGGCCTAACCTTTTCTGCTGGCCTAACCTTTACCCTGGCCTAACCTTTACTCCAGCCCAAACTTTTCCCCGAGCCTAAACCTTTTCCCCAAGTCCCGACCTTTTCCCCGAGTCCCGACCTTTTCCCCGAGTCCCGACCTTTTCCCCAAGCCCCGACCTTTTCCCCGAGTCCCGACCTTTTCCCCAAGCCCCGACCTTTTCCCCGAGTCCCGACCTTTTCCCCGAGTCCCGACCTGTTCCCTGCATCCCGACCTTTTGCCCGAGTCCCGACCTTTTCCTTGAGCCCAAGCCTTTTCCTTGAGCCCAAGCCTTTTCCGTGAGCCCAAGCCTTTTCCGCGAGCCCAAGCCTTTTCCCCAAGCCCAAGCCTCTTCCCCGAGCTCAAGCCTTTTCCCCGAGCCCAAGCCTTTACCGCGAGCCCAAACCTTTACCCCGAGCCAAGGCTTTTACCCAAGCCGAAGCCTTTTCCCCCGGCATAACGTTTAGCCGGGCCTAATCTTTTCCCCAGCCTAACGTTTTCCCCTAGCCTAAACCTTTTCCCCGAGCCCAAACCTTTTCCCCGAGCCCAAGCCTTTTCTCCGAGCCCATGCCTTTTCTCCGTGCCTAAGACTTTTCCCTGAGCACAGGCCTTTTCTCCGAGCCCAAGCCTTTCACCGGGCCTAAACATATTTCCTAGCCTAACCATTTCCCCTGGCCTACATTCTTCTCGCTGGCCTAGCCTTTTCCACTGGCCTATCCTTTTCTGCTGCCCTAGCCTTTTCAGCTGGCTTACCCTTTTCCTGCTGGCCTGACCTTTTCCTGCTGGCCTGACCTTTCCCGCTGGCCTGAACTTTTCTGCTGACCTAACGTTTTCCGCAGGCCTAACATTTTCTGCTGGCCTGACCTTTTCCACAGCCTAACCTTGAACCCGGCCTAACCTTTTTCCCGGCCTAACCTTTTCCCCGAGGCTAAACCTATTCCCCGAGTCTCATCCTATTCCCTGAGTCTCAACCTAGTCCCCGAGTCGAAAACCTTTCCCCAAATCCCAACCTTTTCCCCGAGCCCTGACATTTTCGCCGAGTCCTGACCTTTTCGCTGAGCCCAAACCTTTTCCCTGAGCCCAAGCCTTTTCCCGAGCCCTAGCCTTTTTCCCCGGACACCTAGCCTTTTTTCCCAGAGCCAAACATTTTCCCCGGAGCCAAACATTTTCCCCGGGCCCAGATATTTTCCCCGGGCCCAAACGTATTCCCCGGGCCCAAACATTTTCCCCGAGCCCAAGTCTTTTCCCCAAGCCCAGGCCTTTTCCCCAAGCCCAAGCCTTTTCCCCGAGCCCCAAACTTTTCCCCGAGGCCAAACCTTTTCCCTGGCCCAAATTTTTTTCCCTTGCCTACCCTTTCCCCTGGCCTACCTTTTTCTCACTGGCCTAGTCGTTTCCGTGGGCCTAGCCGTTTCTAATGTCCTAGCCTATTCCGCTATTATAGCCTTTTCGGCTGGCCTGACCTTTTCGGCTGGCCTGATCTTTCGGCTGGCCTGAGCTTTTCGGCTGGCCTGACCTTTTCCCCTAACTTAAATTTTCCCCCTAGCCTAACGTTTTCCTTAGCCTAAACTTCTCTCTGCCCTGACTTTCTCCCCGGTCTAACCTTTTCCCCTCTCCTAACCTTTTCCACTGGCCTAACCTTTTCAGCTGGCCTAACCTTTTCCACTGGCCAACCTTTACCCTGGCCTAACATTTACCCCGGGCTAACCTTTTCCCCGGCTTAACCTTTTCCCCGAGCGCCAACTTTTCCCTCAGCCCCAAACCTTTCCCCAAGCCCCAAACCTTTCCCCGAGCCCCAGTCTTTCCCGAAGTCCCGACCTCTTCCCCGAGTACCAAAATTTTCCCCATGCCCTAACCTTTTCCCCGAGCCCAAAACCTTTCCCCGAGCCCAAGCCTTTTCCCCAAGCCCAAGCTTTTTCCCGAGCCCAAGTCTTGTCCCTGAGCCCAAACCTATTCCCCGAGCCCAAGCCTTCTCCCCAAGCCCAAACCTATTCCCCAAGCCCAAGCCTTTTCCCCGAGCCCAAACCTATTCCCCGAGCCCAAACCTATTCCCCGAGCCCAAGCCTGTTCCCCGAGCCCAAGCCTGTTCCCCGAGCCCAAACCTATTCCCCGAGCCCAAGCCTTTTCCCCGAGCCTAAACCTATTCCCCGAGCCCAAGCCTTTTCCCTGAGCCCAAGCCTATTCCCCAAGCCCAAGCCTTTTCCCGAGATCTATTCCCTGAGCCCAAGTTTTTTCCCTGAGCCCAAGCCTATTCCCCAAACCCAAGCCTTTTCCCGAGCCCAAGTCTTTTCCCTGACCCCAAACCTATTCCCCGAGCCCAAGCCTTTTCCCCGAGCCCAAACCTTTTACCCGACCCAAACTTTTTTCCCGAGCCCAAGCCTCTTCCCCAAGCCCAAACCTTTTACCCGACCCAAACTTTTTCCCCGAGCCCAAACTTTTTCCCGAGCCCAGACTAACCATTTACTCTAGCCAAACCTCTTCCTATATCCTAAACTTTTCACCTTGCCTAACCTTTTCCCATAGCCTAGCTTTTCCCCTCGCCTAACCTTTTCCCCTCGCCTACCCTTTTCCCTTCACCTACTCTTTTCCCCTCGCTTAACCTTTTCCCCTGGTCTAACCTTTTCATCTGGCCCCAACATTTCCCCTGCCTAACCTCTTTCCCTGGCCTAATCATTCCCCTGACCTAACTTTTTCCCTTGGATTAACCATTTCCCCTTTAACCCCTGGCCTAACCTGTACCCCTAGCCTAACCATTTCCCCTAGCATAAACTTGTCCCCTATCCTAACCCTTACCACCTTACCCCTAACCTAAGCTTTTTTGTTAACCTAACCTTTTCACCTAGCCTAATGTTTTCCCTTAACCTAATCTTATCCCTAGCCTGTCCTTCTCTCCTTGCTTAACCTTTTTCCTTGGCCCAACCCTTTCCCCTGGCATAACCTTTTCCCCTGGCCTAAGCTTTTTCCCCTAGCCTAATGTTTACCCTTAGCCAAATCTTTCCCCTAGCCTAACCTTTTCCCTTGGCCTATCCTTTTCCCTGAGAGTGGAATATAACAGAGTTGGTAGAAACATTCCCCGTCAAAACGGCACCTCCAGCAGTGACCTAAGTTGAGAAGACAATGCGGAGACCATTTTGAGTCCTTCCCTGGCTGGACCAGATGCTCAGTGGTGTGGGAGTGGAGCAGCTTCTCTCAATCAATCAATCGTATTTATTGAGCGCTTACTGCATACAGAACATACATACAGAGCATAACCTAACCTTTTCACCTAGCCTAATGCTAGGCTAGGTTTTCCCCTAACCAAACCTTTACACCTTGCCTGACCTTTTCCTGGAGCCTAACTTTTCCCCTCAATTAAATATTTCCCCTAGATGAACCTTTTCCTCTGGCATAAATCATTCCTCTACACTAACCTTTTCCCCTATCCTATCCTTCTCCCCGGCTTCACTTTTTCTCCTAGTCTATCCTTTTCCCCTTGCCTAACCTTTCCCATAGCCAAGCCATTTCCCCTAGCCCAACCTATTCCCTAGGCCTAACTTTTCTTCTTGTCTCAAACCTTTCCCCTAGCCTAACCTTTTCCCCTGGCTTAACGTTTTAACCTAGCTGAACCTTTTCCCTTGCCTAAACTTTTCCCCTAGTCTAGGTTCTTTCCTTAGCCTAATCTTTTCCACTAGCCTAACCTTTTGACCTAGACTAACCTGTCCTAACCTGTCCTAACCATGTCCCCCAGCCTAACATTTTCCCCCAGCCTACCCTTTTCCAATGGCCTAACATTTTGCCCTGGCCTAATCATTTAGCATAGCTTTTCCCCATACTTTACATTTTCCCCTAGCTTAACCTTTTTGACTATCATAATCCTTTCCACCTGGCCTTACCTTTTGCCCTGGCCTAACTTCTTCCTTGGCATAACCTTTCTCGTGTCATAACCTGTTCCCCTACCTAACCTTCTCCCCTACCCTAAACTTTTCCCCTTGCCGATCCTTTTCCCCTAGCCTGACCTTTTCTCCTAAAATAACCTTTTCCTCAAACTTAATCTTTTGGCCTCACCTAATCTCTTCACCTAACCCAAGGTTTTCCCCTAGTCTAACCTTTTCCCCCGGGCTAACCTTTTCCCCCAGCCTAACCTTTTCCCCCAGCCTAACCTTTCCCCTGGCATAACCTTTTCACCTGGCCTAACCTTTGCCCTGGCATAACGTTTTTCCCTTACCTAACCTGTTCTCCTAGGCTAACCTTTTCCACCAAGCCTGTCTTTTCCCCCAGCCCTAATCTTTTCACTTGACCTAACCTGTTGCCCTAGCCTAATCTTTTCCCTTAACCTAACCCTTTAGCTTTATCTTTTTGCGTAACATAATCTCTTCACCTAACTTAACCTTTTCCTCTGGCCTAGCGTTTTCTCCTGGTCAAACCTTTTCCCCTAGGCTAACATTTTCCCCTAGTCTAAACCTTTTCCCCGGCCTAACCTTTTCCCCTGGCCTAACCTTTTCCCCTAGCCTAATCCTTTCCCCTGGCCTAACCTTTTCCCCTAGCCTAAGGTATTCCCCTAGGCTAGCCTTTTCCCTAGGCTAACATACACCCCTAGCCTAACCTTTTCCCATGGCTTATTCTATTCCACTGGCCTAACCCTTTCCCCTATCCTAACCTTTTTCCCTAGCTTAGCCCTTTACACTAGCCAAACTTTTTCGCCTACCCTAACCTTTTCCCCAGCCTAACCCTCTATCCTAGCCAAACCTTTTCCCCTATCCTAAACTTTACACTTTGCCTAACCTTTTCCTGTACCCTAGCTTTTACCCTGGCCTAACCTTTCCCAGGCCTAACCTTTACCCTGGCCTAACCTTTTTCCGTATCCTAACCTTTTCCACTAGCCTAACCGTTTTACCTAGCCTAAACTTTTCCCACTGCCTAATCATTTCCTGTAGCCTAACCTTTTCCCGTGGCATAACATTTTACCTTGGCCTAACCTTTTCCCCTATATTGACCATTTCCCCTAGCCTAACCTTTTCCCCTGGCCTATACTTTTCCTGCAGCCTAAACTTTTCCCCTAACCTAAACTTTTCTGCTGGTCTAACATTTTAACCCAACCTGTCCTATTCTCCTAGCCTATCCTATTCCCCTGGCCTGTCCTTTTCCCCTGGCCTGTTCTTTTCCCCTGGTCTATCCATCTTTCCTGGCCTATTCTTTTCCCCCGGCCTAACCTTATCCCCCAGCCTAAACTTTTCTCTTGGCCTAACCTTTTCCCCCGATCTAACCTTTCCCCCCGGCCTAACCTTTTCCCCTGGTCTAACCTTTTCCTCCGATCTAACCATTTCCCCCGGCCTAACCTTTTCCCCCGGCCTAACTTTTTCCACCAGCCTAAACTTTTCCCCTGGTCTAACCTTTTCCCCCGGTCTAACCTTTTCCCCCGGCCTATCCCTTTCCCCTGGCCTATCCTTTTCTACCAGCCTAACCTTTTCCCCTGGCTTAAAGTATTCCCCTAGCCTAACCTTTTGCCCTAGCCTTACCATTTCCCCTAGGGTAACCTGTTCCCCCGGCCTATCCTTTTCCCCAGCTGGATATTTTACCTTAGCCTAACCTTTTCCCCTGGCCTAACTTTTGCCCTGGCATAACATTTTCCCCCGACCTAACCTGTTCTTGTAGGCTAAACCTTTCCACCAAGCCTGACCTTACTGCTGGCCTGACCTTTACCCATAACCTAACCAGTACTCCTACCCTCACATTTTCCCCAGGCCGTTGGCCTATCCTTTTCCCCTGGCCTATCATTTTCCCCTGGCCTATCCTTTTCCCCTGGCCTAACCTTTTCCCCTGGCCTAACCTTTTCCCCTAGCCTATCCTTTTCCCCTGGCCTATCCTTTTCCTCTAGCCTATCCTTTTCCCCAGGCCTAACCTGTTCCCCAGGCCTAAACCTTTCCCCGGGCCGAACCTGTTCCCCGGGCCTAACCTGTTCCCTTAGCCTAAACTTTTCCCCTGGCTTAACCTTTTCCCCCGACATAACCTTTTTTCCTCAGCCTAACCTTTTCTCCTGGCCTATACTTTTCCCCTGCTTGACATTTTGCCCTAGCCTAACCTTTTCCCCTAGCCTATCCTTTCCCCTGGCATAACCTTTTCCCCTGACCTAACCTGTTCTCATAGACTAAACTTTTCCACCAAGCCTCTTCTTACCCCTGGCCTAACCTTTACCCGTACCCTATCATGTACCCCAAGCCTACGCTTTTCCCCTACCTTAATCTCTTCCCCTTGCCTATCCTTTTCCCCAGCCTAAACTTTTCATTCATTCATTCAATCAATAGTATTTATTGAGCGCTTACTATGTGCAGAGCACTGTACTAAGCCCTTGGAATGAACAAATCGGCAACAGATAGAGACAGCCTCTGCCCACTGATGGGCTTACAGTCTAATCTAATCAGACAGACAAAAACAATAGCAATAAATAGAAGGAAGGCGATGTACATCTCATTAAAAGAATAGCAATAAATACAATCAAGGTGATAAACATCTCATTAACAAAATAATTAGGGTAATAAAAATATATACAATTGGTCGGATGAGCACAGTGCTGAGGGGAGGGGAAGGGAGAGGAGGAGGAGCAGAGGGAAAGGGAGGAGAAAGGGGACTTAGCTGAGGGGAGGTCAAGGGGGGGCAGAGGGGCAGCAGAGGGCACAGAGGGAAAAGGGGAAGCTCAGTCTGGGAAGGCCTCTTGGAGTAGGTGAGCTCTAAGTAGGGCTTTGAAGAGGGGAAGAGAACTAGTTTGGCGGAGGTGAGGAGGGAGGGCATTCCAGGACAGCGGGAGGACGTGGCCCAGGGGTCGATGGTGGGATAGGCGAGAACGGGGGACGGTGAGGAGGTGGGCGGCAGAGGAGCGGAGCATGCGGGGTGGGGAGTAGAAAGAGAAAAGGGAGGAGAGGTAGGAGGGGGCAAGGTGATGGAGATACCTGAAGCCTAGAGTGAGAAGTTTTTGTTTCGTGCGGAGGTTGATAGGCAACCACTGGAGGTTTTTAAGAAGGGGAGTGACATGCCCAGAACGTTTCTGCAGGAAGATGAGGCGGGAAGCGGAATGAAGAATAGACTGGAGCGGGGAGAGACAGGAGGAAGGGAGATCAGAGAGAAGGCTGACACACTAATCCAGCCGGGATATTATGAGAGCCTGTACCAGTAAGATAGCCGTTTGGGTGGAGAGGAAAGGGCGGATCTTGGTGATATTATAAAGATGAGACCGGCAGGTCTTGGTGATGGATTGGATATGTGGGGTGAATGAGAGAGCTGAGTCAAAGATAACACCGATGTGTTGCGGTTCACCAAGGTTCACCAAGCCTAACCTTTTATCCTAGACTTACCTTTTCACCCCTACCTAGCATTTTACCCTAAGCTAACCTTTTCCCCCACCAGAGGTTTTCCCTGGTATAAACCTTTCTCCCGGCATAACCCTTTCTCCTGGTCTACCCTGTTCTCCTGGTCTAACCTTTCCCCTGGCCTATTCTATTCCTCTGGCCTAAACATTTATCCTGGCCTAACCTTTTCCATGGCATACCTTTTCCCCCTCCCTTCCCTTTTCCTCCGGCCTAACGTTTTCCCCTGGCCTGTTTTCCCCAGTTCCCCAAACCTAACCTGTCCCCCTGGCACAACCAATTCGTGTGATCTAACCTTTTTACCCTGGCTTAACTTTTTATCCTGCCTTGATCTTTTCCCATAGTGTAACCTGTTCCCCTAGCCTAACCTATTCTTTAACCTAGCCTGTACCCCTCGCCTAATCATTTCTCCTAACCTGTTCCCCCGGCCTATCCTTTTCCCCCAGCCTATTCTTTTCCCCTGGCCTAACCTTTCCCCCTGGCCTAACCTTTCCCCTGGCCTAACCTTTTCCCCTGGCCTATCCTTTTCCCCGGCCAACCTTTTCCCCTGGCCTAAACTTTTCACCAAGCCTAACCTTTTCCCTTACCCTTACCTTTTCACCCCACCTAACGTCTTCCCCTGGCTGAAGCTTTCCCTGATATAAACCTTTCTCCTGGCATAACCCTTTCTCCTGGTCTACCCTTTTCCCCCAGCCTATCCTTTTCCTGTGGCCTATCCTTTTCCGCTGGCCTAACCTTTCCCCTGGCCTACTCTATTCCCCTGGCCTAAACCTTTTCCCGTGGCCTAACCTTTTTCCCCAGCCTAACCTTTTCCCCCGGCCTAACTTTTTCCCCGAGCCTAACCTTTTCTCCCGGCCTATCCTTTTCCCCAGCTTGACATTTTAACCTAGCCTAACCTTTTCCCCAGCCTAACCTTTGCCCTGGCATAAGATTTCCCCCTGACCTAACCTGTTCTTGTAGGCTAAACGTTTCCATCAAGCCTATCCTTACCCCTCACCTAACCTTTCCCCATAACCTAACCTGTACCCCTACCCTATCCTTTTCTGCTGGCCTAACCTTTCCCCTGGTCTATTTTATTCCCCTGGCCTATTCTATTCCCCTGGCCTAACCTATTCCCCTGGCCTAAACCTTTACCCTGACCTAATCTTTTCCATGGCATGCCTTTTTCCCCTGCCTTCCCTTTTCCTCTGGCTTAATGTTTTCCCCTAGCCTGACCTGTTCCCCAAGCCTAACCTGTTCCCCTGGCCCAACCCATTCAAGTGACCTAACCTTTTATTCTGGCTTAACTTTTTATATTGGTTTAACCTTGTCCCATAGTGTAACCTGTTCCCCTAGCCTAACCTTTTCTTTTACCTAGCCTGTACCCCTAGCCTAATCATTGCTCCTAACCTGGTCCCCCGGCCTAAGATTTTCCCCTGCCCTATCCTTTTGCCCCAGCCTATCCTTTTCCCTTGGCCTAACCTTTTCCCTTGGCCTAGCATTTTCCCCCAGCCTAACCTTTTCTCTGGCCTAACCTTTTCCCCCGGCCTAACGTCTTCCCCTGGCCTAACCTTTTCCCCTGGCCTATCCTTTTCCCCTGGTCTAACCTTTTTTCCTGGCCTAACCTTTTCCCCTGGCCTAGCTTTTTCCCCTAGCCTTACCTTTTCCCCTGGCCTAACCTTTTCTCCTGGGCTAACCTTTTCCCCTAGTCTAACCTTTTCCCCTGGCCTAACCTTTTCCCCTGGCCTAACCTTTATCCCTAGTCTAACCTTTTCCCCTGGCCTAACCTTTTCCCCTGGCCTAACCTTTATCCCTAGCCTAACCTTTTCCCCTGGCCTATCCTTTTCCCCTGGCCTATCCTTTTCCCCTGGCCTATCCTTTTCCCCTAGTCTAACCTTTTCCCCTAGCCTAAGCTTTTCTCCTGACCTAATCTTTAACCCTGGACTAATCTTTTCCCCTGGCCTATCCTGTTTCCCTAGCCTATCCTTTTTCCCTGGTATATTTTTTTCCCCAGCCTAAACTTTTCCCTGGCCTAACCTTTTCCCAAGGCCTAAACTTTTCCCTTAGTCTAACATTTTCCCCTAACCTAAAATTTTCACCTTGCATAACCTTTTCCCCTGGCCTTACCTTTCCCCCTAGCCTAACCTTTTCCTTTGGCCTACACCTTTCCCCTAACCTAACCTTTTCCCTTAGCTTAACCTTTTCCCTTAGCCTAACCTTTTCCTTTAGCCTAACCTTTCCCCCTAACCTAAACTTTTCCCCTGGCCTAACCTTTTCCCCTGCCCTAACCTTTTCCCTAGAATCAGCTTTTCCCCTAGCCTAACATTGTTCCCTAACCTAACCTTCTCCCTGGTGTAACATTCTCCCTAGCCTAATCTTTTCCACTTGCCCGACCCTCCTCTAGCCTAACCCTTCCCCCTAGCCTAATCATCTTCCATAGACTAACCTTTCCCGTGGCCTAACCCTTTCCCCTCGCCTAACCTTTTCCTCGGGCCTAACCTTTGACCTTAGCCTTACCTTTTCCCTTAGCCTTTTTCCCCTAGCCTAACATTTTCCAATAGCCTAACATTTTTCCCTAACCTAAGGTGTTCCCCTAACCTAACCTTTACACCTAGCCTAACCTATCCCTTGGTCTAACCTTTCCCCTGGTGTGACCTTTTCCCCTCACCTTTCCTTTTCCCCTAATATAACTAATTTCCTGGCTTTAACTTTTCCCGTGGCCTAATCTCTTCCCCTAAACTAACCTTTTCCCCTAGCCTAAACTTTCCCTTGCCTAATCTTTCCCCTGTCCTAACCATTTCCCTTAACTTATCCATTTCCCATTGCCTAACCTTTTCCCCAGCCTCTTTTCCTCTGGCCTAAAATTTCCCCTGGCCTAACCTTTTTCCTGAGCCTAACCTTTTCCCAAGGCCTAACCTTTTCCTTTACCCTAACATTTTACCATAGCCTAAACTTTTCCCCTGGCCTAGCCCTTTCCCCTGGCCTAACCTTTTCTCATACCTTAACCTTTCCCCCTAACATAGCCCTTTTGTCTAGCCTAACCTTTCCCCTCACCTTAACCTTTCCCCTAGCCTAGCTTTTCCCCTGGCCTTTCCTTTTCACTGGCCTAACCTTTTTCCTGGCCTAAGCTTTTCCCCGGCTGGCCTTTTTCCTCTAGCCTATCCTTTTCCCCTGGCCTAACCTTTTCCCCTAGCCTATCCTTTTCCCCTAACATAACCTTTTATCTTGCTTTACCTTTTCCCATGCCCTAATCTTTGTCCCTAGCCTAACCTTTTCCCCTAAACTGGCCTTTTCACCTACCCTAATCTTTGTCTTTAGCCTTAACCTTTCCCCTAACCAAACCTTTACACCTAGCATAACCTTTTCCAATAGCCTAACCTGTCCCCTCACCAACTTGTGCCCTAGCCTAAACTTTTTCCCCTAGCCTAACCTTTCCCTTGCCTAATCTTTTTCCTGGGCTAACCTTTTCTCCTAGCTTATCTATTTCCCATTCCCTCACCTTTTCCAGGACCTAACCTTTTCCCTTTGCTGACCATTTCCCTAGCCTAACCTTTTCCCTGGCCTAATCTTTTCCCTTAGCCTAACCTTTTCCTTTAGCCTAATCTTTTCCCCGAGCCTAACCTTTCCCTTGCCTAATCTTTCCCCTGGCCTAACCTTTTCCTTAGGCCTGAATATTTCCCCGAGACTAACCATTTCCCCAAGTCTAACCTTTTCTGCTAACCTAAGCTTTTCACCTTGCCTAACCTTTTCCCCTAGCCTAACTCTTTCCCCTTGCATGAGCTTTTCCCCTAGCATAACCCTTTTCCCTAGCCTAACCTTTTCCCCTAGCCTAATGTTTTCCCTAGGCTAATCTATCCCTTAGCTTAACCGTTTTCCCCTAGCCTCACCTTTTCCCCTGGCCTAACCTTTTCCATGATCTAACCTTTTTCCCTGGCCTAACCTTTTCCCTAGCCTAACCTTTCCCCTAACCTAAACTTTACACCTTGCCTAACCTTTTCCCATAGCCTATCCTTTCCCCTCACCTAACCTTTTCCCTTAGCCTAACTCTTTCCCCTTGCACGAGCTTTTCCCCTAGCATAACCCTTTTCCCTAGCCTAACCTATTCCCCGACTTAAACTTTTCCCCTGGCCTAACCTTTTTCCCTGGCCTAACCTTTTCCCTAGCCTAACCTTTCCCCTAACCTAACCTTTCCCCTAACCTAAACTTTACACCTTGCCTAACCTTTTCCCGTAGCTTATCCTTTCCCCTCACCTAACCTTCTGGCCAAGCCTAACCTTTTCCCGTAGCCTAACCTTTCCCCTCTCCTAACCTTTTGCCCTAGCCTAACCTTTTCCCTTGGGCTAATCTTTTCTCCTAGCCTAACCTTTTCCCCTGGCCTAACCATTTCCCTGATGTAATATTTTCCCCTGCCCTAAACTTTTCACCTGCTTTATCCTTTTCCCCTGGCCTAATCTTTTCTATGGCCTAAACTTTTCTCCTAGACTAAACTTTGCCCCTCGCCTAACCTTCTCCCTGGCCTAACTTTCTCCCTAGCCTAATCTTTTTCTCTAGTGTAACCTTTTCCCCTAGCCTAAACATTTTCCATAGCCTAACCTTTCCCCCAGCCTAACCTTTTCCCCTAGCCTAAGCTATTCCCCTGGCCTTTCCTTTTCCCTGGCCTAACCTTTTCTCCTGACCTAAGCTTTTACCCAGCCTAAGCTTTTCCCCAGACTAATCTTTTCCCCTAGCATAACCTATTATCCGACTTAAACTTGTCCCTTGACCTAACCATTTCCCCTGGACTTTCCTTTTCCCTAGCCTAACTTTTCCTCTAACCTAAACTTTACACCTTGCTTAACCTTTGCCTTCCTGGCCTGGCCCCAAGTCTTCTTGTTCCAGACTTGGCCACCCGCCTTAGCCTTCCCGACCTGGCCCTGAAAAGCCTTCTCTTCCAGGTCTTTGCCTTCCAGGTTGGACCGCCCTCCTCACATTTGCCTTCCAGGCCAGACTCAGGAGACTTCTCATTACTGGTTGCCCCGCCCCACCCCCCCCCCCCACCTATACCTTCCAGGCTTGGCCCCTAACCCTTCTCATTCCAGATTTGATCCACCCACCTTTGCCTGTCAGGTTAGATGCCTCCCTGCCCCCCACCGCCTTTGCCTTCTTGGCCTGTCCCCGAAGGTTTCTCATTCCATGTTTGGCCTCCTAGTCTCTGCTTTCCCGGCCTGGCCCCAAAGTCTTTCCGTTCCAGGTTTGGTCCCCCAGCCTTTGCCTTCCTGGCCTGATTCCTAAACCTTCTCGTTCCAGGTTGGGTCTCCCAGACTTTGCCTTCCAGGTCTGGCCCTGAACCCTTCTTGTTCCAGGTTGGGCCTCCCCCAAACTTTTGCCTTCCTGGCCTGGCCCCGAACACTTCCTGTTCCAGGCTGGACCCCTCTGCCTTTGCCTTCCAGACCTGGCCCCGAAACCTTTGTGTTCGAGGTTTCCACCTCACCCCCCAAGCCTTGCCTTCCTGTCCTGGCCCCGAAGCCTTCTCGTTCTGGATTAGGCTCACCTGCTTTAGCCTTCCAAGTTGGAAGCTGCCACCCACAGTCCCCACCCCGGCCAGCCTTTGCCTTCCAGGCCTGAACCCTTTTTGTTCCTGGTTTGGTTCCCCGCCGTTTGCCTTCCAGGCATGACCCCAAACACTTCTCGATCCACGTTGAGCCCCCCAAACCTTTTTCTTCCAGGTTGAACCCCGGCCCCCCCGGCCTTGTCCTTCCAGGCCTGGCTCGAACACTTCTGGTTCCCAGTTGGGCTCCTCTACCTTTGACTTCCCAGCCTGGCCTTCCCAGCATTTGCCTTCCAGGCCTTGCCCCGAACCCTTCTTGTTCCAGGTTGGGCCTCCCCTCTGCCTTTGCCTTCCCGGCCTGGCTCACAACCCTTCTCGTTTCAGGTTGGTCCCCCCCACCTTTGTCTTCCAGGCCTGGACCCGAAGCCTTCTCGTTTCTGGTCCCCCCGCCCCCCAACCTTTGCCTTCCAGGTTTGGCCCCGAACCCTTCTCGTTCTAGTTAGCCCCCCCCCCCAAAAAAACACATTGCCTTCAAGGTTGAACACCCCCCACATTGCCTTCCAGGCCCGGCCCCGCAGCCTTCTCATTCCAGGACGGGCCTCCCGCCTTTACCTTCCTGGCCTGGTCCCGCACCCTTCTCGTTCCAGGTTCGGCCCTCCCGCCTTTGCCTTCCAGGTTGGGCTCACCCACCTTTTTCTTCCAGGCCTCCTGCTGGGCTGTACGTTCCCAAGAAATGAACAATGTAGCTGTCCTCTCTTATACTCTTGCTGTTCTACCTAGAACTCAAGATGTGAAATTTCAAGGTGAAGCCCTATGGCATTTTGTGCCATGCATGTTTCAAAGCAAGTAGCCTTCATAGGAATGAGGGAAACACACATTCAATCAGCTCTCTTATTTACCTTGCCTACTTTAGCATGATAGAAGAAACCTGGATTATGCAGAACATTAGACTACCAATACGCTGCATACTGTGGGGGAAGGATCAGTGAAAGCGTCTTCTATTTCCATGTTCCTAGTTTACGTGAAACTGAACACTTAGCACTTCACCCCAAAAGGGCTTCAATGCAAGTGGCTTTCACAGAATGAAGAAATCGCACATGCACTCATCATCATCACCTTCACATCGCAGCAAGCTAGAAGGAAAATGACTCATACAGAAGACTAGAGCTGTGCATTGCAAGTCCAAGGATCATTGTACCTATCTTCTGCCTCTTTTATTGCCGTTGTTCATGGGACTGAAGATTTGACTTTTCAAGAAGAGATCATCTAGCATTTTGTGCCAGGCGAGTTTCAACACTCTTGACTTTGTTAGGATTGAGAAACACGCAGCTTCAATCAAATCTCATATTAACTTGCTGTAGTTGGCAGGATAGAAGGAAAATGCTATGTACCATCAACTAGACTCCTGATGGATTGCAGTGCTAAGATCAGTGTAAAGATCTTCCTCTTCTGGATTTCTATGTTACATGGAACGGAACAGTGGAAATTTTAATAACACTGTCATTTAGCATTTTGGGCCAGAAAAAGTTTCATAGCAAGTGATTCTTTCAGAATGGAGAATACGAGCACTCCTCAAAACACATTCACACTTACTTAGGAAGCTAGCAGAAAACTGACTCCTGCAGAACACTAGACTCTGTATAGGCTGAATACCCCAGGGCAAGGATCAGCATAGATACCTCCTCTTACTGTTACTTGGGTGGTGCCAGGAACTGGACATTTGAAATTGGAAGGTGCGTTCCTATAGCATTTTTGCCATGCGGGTTTTAACGCACGTGGCTTTGACAGCTTTGCAAGAAACACACATTCATCAACTTTCTGATTTAACTTGTCTATTTAGCAGGCTAGGAGAGAAATGACTTATGCAGAGGATGGGACTCTTCGTGGGCTGTACAGTGGAGGGCAACCATCAGGGTAGATACCTTCATTACTCTTGTACATTTCAAAGTACCAGAAGAGTGTAGGTGACATTTCGTGCCAAACTGGTTTCAACGCAAAGAGCTTTTGACAAGATTGAGAGAAAGGCACATTCAATCCACTTTCTTATTTAACTTGCCTACTTAGCAGGGTAGAAGAAAAATGATACATGCAGAAAACTAGACTCCTGACGAGCTGCTAGTCTACGTTTCATTGACTGGTCTATGCATTTTCTGATTTGGTGTGACTATTCTATACGGAAGAGAAGATCTAGAATTTCTTGCAGGTGTCATAAAGTATATTGTGCCTGACAGGTTTCAATGCAGGTGACTTTCACAGAATGGAGAAAACGCACATTCACACATCGCTTTCACTCTTTCTTAGCAGGCAAGAAGGAAAATAAGCCATGCAGAAAGACTAGACTCCTGTTGAGCTATACATTCCCGGGAAACTATCACTCTAGCTGTCCTCTCTTGCACTGTTGCCATTGTACTTCGAATGCGAGAACTGAAATTTCAAGCTGAGGTCATATGGCATTTTGTGTCTTGTGGATTTCAGCCCAAGTAGCTGTGATACGCTTGAGAGAAACATGTGTTCAATCAACTCTCTTATTTACCGTGCATACTGAGAAGAATAAAAGAAACTTGGGGTAGGCTAGATCGTTAGAATCCGGACACGCTGCGAACTGCAGTGGAAGGAACGTTGAAGGCAACTTCTCTTTCTGTATTACTATTTGACATGAACCTGAACATTTGAATTTTCATGATGCTCCCAGATAGCATTTCATGCCGAGAGGGTTTCAACGCAAGTGACTTTCACAGAGTAAAGAATAGGCCCACTCACTCACCATCCTCACATTCAATCTCAGCAGGTAAGAGGTAAATGATTCATGCAGAAGACTAGATCCCGATGAGCGAGGACTAGCATACCTTACTAGTCAAGGATCAGTATAACTATTTTCTGTCTCCTTTATTGCTGTTGAACATGGGACTGAAGATTTGACTTTCTAAGAAGAGGTCATATATATGTGTATATATATGTATGTATTTACTCTAGCATTTATATGTAATACATTAATATAATATATGTATATATAAAGTATTCGTATATACTCTAGTATATATATATATATATATATATATATATATATATAGCATAGCATTTCGTGCCAAGCTGGTTTTATGCTGGTGACTTTGCTAGGATTGAGGGAAATGCACCTTCTATAAAATCTCTTTTTAAGTTGCTGTAGTAGGCAGAATAGGCAGGAAAATGGTTTGTACCAAAAACTAGCCTTCTGATGCACTGTAGTGTGAGGATCGGTGATTTCTATATTATATGGAACTAAACAATTGAAATTTAATAAGGTTCCCATTTATCATTTTGTGCCAGAAAAGGTTCAGTGCAAGTGACTTTTACAGAATGGAGAATAAGCACACTCCCTCAACACATTCACACTTTGGAGGCTAGAAGAAAAATGACTCCTGCAGAGTACTTAACTCCACATAGGCTGTACCCCGCAGGGCAAGGGTTGGCATAGATACCTTCTGTTACAGTATTTCTGTGGTGCATGGAACTGAATGTTTGAAATTTGAAGGTGTGTTCGTATGGCATTTCTTGCCTTGCGGGTTACAACGCAAGTGGCTTTGATAGCCACACATATTCATCACCTTTCTTTCTTAACTTGCCTACACAGCCGGCTAGAAGAGAAATGACTCATGTAGAGGACTCTGCTCGTAATGGGCTCTACTCTACAGGGCAAGGATCAGCATAGGCAAATGATCTGACCCTACTGTTGTGGGTTATGAAAGTGACCGTTTGAAATTTTGAGGACGGTTCTTCTGGTATTTCATTCATTCATATTCAGTAGTATTTATTGAGCACTTACTATGTGCAGAGCACTGTACTAAGCGCTTGGAATGTACAATTCGGCAACAGATAGAGACAATCCCTGCCCAGTAATGGGCTTCCAGTCTTCCCTTACAGGTTTAAATTCACTGGCTTTAATAGGATTGAGGAAAATCACACATTCTACCAACTAAGCAGGATAGAAGAAAAACGGTACATGCAGAAAGGTAGACTCCAAAAGGGCTGCGGACTGCAGTGCAAGGATCGGGGTAGACATCTTCTGTTTCCGTATTACTATGTTACACGGACCTGAACATTTGAAATTTCATGGAGCTCCCATTTGACATTTTGTATGACGAGGGCTTCAACACAAGGGAGTTTTACAGAGTGGAGAAAAGGCACATTCACTCTTACTTAGCAGGCTAGAAGAAATATGACTAGACTCCTGTTGGACTGAACATCGCAGGGCAAGGACCAGGGTAGATATCCTCTCTTTCTGTATTTTCTGTTGTACATGGAAGTGAATATTTGAAGTTTTATTTTGTGCCATACAGGTTTCGACGAATGGTACAAAACCTGCCATCACATTGATGTCACTGAATCAATGCTATTCATTGATCGCATTGAAAAAAAGACACAATATAATATCAACTTTCTCACTTAACGTGCCTACTTAGAAGAAGGAGAGTAGAAAGATGCAGAAAATTAGACTCCTGATGGGCTGCATACTGCAGTGTGGGTCAGTGTAGGCGTCTGCTCTTTTGATATTACTATAGTGCATGAAATTGGAAATTGGAAATTTCATGGCTCTCCCATTTAGCATTTCGTGCCAGAGGGGTTTCACAGCAAGTGCGCTGTACTCAATAGAGAAAGCACACGTTCGCTCCTCAAGTTTCACTCTTACTGGCAGGCGAGAAGAAAAATGAGAGTTCTCCTCATGCCGAGAACTCGTCTCCTTGTGGGCTGTGCAATGTAGGGCAAGGATCAGCGTTGCTTTCTTCCATTACTCTATGTTACTCTTTTGAAAATAAGTGAATATTTGGCTAGAGTTAAGATTAGAGACCAATTCCCTCTCCCATGGCTTCTTCCCCACTGCCTTCAAACTTGCCCATGTCGCCCCTATTCTTTGTTTAAAAAAAATTTCTCTTGACCCCACGGCTCCCTCTAGTTATTGCCCTATCTGCTTCCTCCCATTCCTTTCCAAAATCCTTGAGCCAGTTGTCTCCACCTGCTGTCCCAAAGTCCTCTCCTCCAGCTGTCTCCTTGACACCCACCAATCTGCCTTCCTTCCTCATCACAGAAACCAACTTCTCAGAACTCACCAATGAGTTTTGTCTTGACTAATCTGATGACCTCCAGTCCATTCTAATCCTCCTCGAGCTCTCAGCTGCCTTCGACACTGTCTACTATGCGGATGGTCATCCAAGTCTACAGCTGCAATTCTGATCTCTCTCTCTCTCCCTCTCTGCAGTCTCGCACTTCTTCCTGCTTTCAAGACATCTCTACTTGGATGTCCGCCAGTCACCTCCAGCTTGACACGTCCAAAACGGAACTCCTTCCTTTCTCACCCAAAACTTTTCCTCCCCTTGACTTTCCCCATCTCTGTCGATGGCAAGCACCTTCCTACTAACGTGGTAGCAGTTTGGATGGAGAGATAGGAAGGACCTTGGGGATGTTTTGAAGGTGAGAGCGACAGAATTTGGTGACGGATTGGATATGTGGGTTGAATGAGGGTGCGGAGTCAAGGAGGACATTAAGGTTACAGGCTTGTGACCTTGTTACCTTGTTGGGGTTTGTTATGGAAGAGTGGCTGTGTCGTCTAGAGTGAAGGCAACGTTGGGGAGAAGACAGGGTTCGGGAGGGAAGATAAGGAGCTAGGTCTTGGACACGTTGAGTTTGAGGTAGGAGGCGGGAGGACAGCCTCGTAAAGATGTGTTGGAGGCAGGAGGAGATACGAGCTTGGAGGGAGGGAGAGAGAGGAGATGTAGGTTTAGGTGTCCTATGCCGCCTAGGCGTGCAGTGGTAGATGCCGTAGGAGTGAGGGAGTTTTCCACGGGAGGGAGTTGTAGATGGAGAATAGAAGGGGCCCGAGCCCTGAACCTTGAGGGGGCCCTTAGTGTTAGGGGATGGGAGGGAGAGGAAGAGCCCGAGAAGAAAACTGAGACTGAATGATCAGAAAGAAAAGAGGAGGATCAAGAGAAGACGGAGTCAGTGAGGCCAAGGTTGGATAACCTACGGAGGAGAAGGGGGTGATGGACAATGTCAAAAGCAGTTGATGGTCGCGGTCCAGGATTAAGATGGATTAGGAGTCAGTGGAATGGATGAGAGTGGGGTGGAGGGGGCCGGGTCTGGGGGAGGTGGAGGAGGGGTGGCACAGGGTTAGGAGGACAGGGCTGAGGCAGGGGGAGGAGGGTTGGGAAGGGATCGGCTAGGAGCCCGTTACCAGGGGCCCCACGCAGTGGGAGGGGGACGAGGGATGGCGCTGGTTGATAGGGATTTCAGGGGACAGGCGGGGAAGAGTGGTGTTGGCCCGCACAAGGAGAGGGGAGGAGTTGGATGGCAGAGGGCGTGGGGGCGGTGAAGACCAGGGTGGGCAGACAGGACCCGGAGGCAGAGGTGGGGATCAAAGGATCATGGTGAGGTCGATGAGACAAGCGACAGCCATTAGATTGGGTAGTACTTAATAATATGAGATAGCAATCGGGTGATAACCCAGAGGAGATGGTTGAATTGTCCCCTGGCCATTTGTTGCGAAAAGGCCAATGACCAGGGGAGCCCTTGGACTCCAGCTGAATTTTCTCTGGGGCAGTGGAGGCGGGAGTTCCGTATTGAGAGCAGTCCTGGAGATGACTGAAATGTTAGGAGATCATGGGAGTGAAAACACCTGAGAAAAGGAGTAAATAGCCTGGGTTGAGGAGAGTAGGTGAGATGGTAGGTAGGTGCTGAAATGAAATGAAAATAGCATGCAGACCAAGGTCTTTGTCATCAGGAGGGATAGTCACCCACACCCTTTCCAAACGCAGGGAAGGAAGGACAGGGAGGAAAGTGGTCGCTTCTCGGCAAGGGCAGCTAGGCAGCAGAATGTCCCACAGTCCTGGATGGGGATCCAAACGGGCTGAGGTCGTTTTGCAGAGAGATTCTAGTGTTCTTGGGAAGGGTCCCCGGCCCGCGGGTACTGGAAGGTCAACAATGGCATCGGCCCTTGGGAAGAGAGCTACCACCTTCACCAGGCAGGTCCTCCGGGAGTGTACTAGATGATTGGCCATCCTGTCTCCTCCTTCCAATATTGTTCTAGACATCCTGTCTCCGTTTTATCTCCTTCCTGTGGGAGATCAATCATTTTAAGTTTGGGCAGCGACGTGTCAATTACGTTACCTTATATGGACCACTCCTAAGAACTGGGTTCTTATTGGAGGCTGGAGTATGGGCAACGCAAAGGGATTGGGTAGGTTTTTGTGCACACTGGAAGAGTTGCAGTCGAGTGGAACGCGGAAATGCTCGCAAAGGTACCACTCGGGACTGTTCCGTCACTCGTACGTACCCACCTCGAGTGAACGGTCGGGCAGCCACTTTCCACCCTTTCCTGCTCTTTCGGCTCGCTCTCTTGAGTCTGTTCATTTTAGCGCCAAGGTCATCCGATTGCGAGATCAGAGTCGTTTCTCTGATAAATTCTGTAACAGTTTTGTCGACCACGAAGGGACTGTTGTGCTCAGAATTGGACAGACCAGCTCGAGAATCTCCAGGAACCAGGTGCCCAAGCGCACTCAAAGGAAAATTGTAAGCTCGCTTTTAGGGTCTGGTTACTCCTTCCTTGAGATCTCTCACAATCTAATTTGGAGCACCCGCGGGTTGAGTGAGTAAGTGGCTAGGATTCTCTCTGTGTTTCACCAGAGAGGGGTCTCTCTACGTGGTTTCCACAGAGAGGGGACCACACCCTAGGAGATGTCCTAGGGGGCTCTGGGAGACGTCGCAGAGGGTCTTTCCTGGTTTAAGGAAAGGGGCTTCCCGGTGCAGAGAAGGATGGGGTCTCGTTAGGCTAGAGACTGCTCCTGTATTTCAAAAGTTCTCCAATCCTGGGATCAAGGTCACCTTCCGTTGAAAAAAAGGAATGACGAAAAAGCAATTGAGATGGTGCCTTGACTCTTGGACTAATTTTAATTGATCGGCAGGGTCTCTGTTTATGGTCAGAAGGGGGTTCCTCCAGCCCTGCAGACTTTACATGAAATTCTGATCTACTTCAGACCCGATGAGATGAGATGAGATTGATGGGCAAAATTGTCAGAGGAATTGCCGGGTCCCAGGAAAACCCAAGGTAGAAACCCCCTCACTAAAATTAATTCGAAGGCGCCAGAGAAGGCAGATGTTGGGCGACCTTTGATGGACCCAGGTTGTGGTCGGTCCTCAGCCATCCCGATAAAACCCCTGGACTGCCCAGCCCTCGGACCTTCCTCTGCCGGTCTTCCCTCCCCTGCTCCCGCCAGCCTATGGGGCCCCTTCCACCCTCCTGGCAGATACCGCCCTTCTAGCCCCAGTGCGAACTTCAGGCCACGCTTCAGTGTAAGGGGGGGCAGAGGGGGAGAAATCACACTAACTATTGGGAGTCTCCTTGGCAAACCGGACCTGCTGAGGCCAAAAAGCCAAGGCTGCCCGATGGTAGTTGCTGAAGTCCACGTGGAAACTGATGACCCCGTTTTACTTACTTTGCCGTCAAGCCTTTGGAGCTCTGGCCCGACAGACGTGGGTTTCCTCCGGGGTACTGAACTGATTAAGAGCAATGCTCTGCTCCATAAATCTCCTCCAGCTGTCCAGCAAAATCCCTAGGTCCTCTGAAGGGCATGCAGGGTTGGATCCAATTATCTCTGCGTTCCTGGAAAACAAAATCCTCATTGAGTGCAGTTTTCCTTGCAATATTCCAGTGTTGCCAGTACGCAAGCCAGGGAACCCCCCACCCCCCACCCCCTACTTCCCGTTTTCGTACAGGACCTGCGGGCCATTACCCCGACCTCAGTAATTAGCGGAAGTAGCTCACGGGCCTGGGCATTTACCTGTATTGATTTCAATGGGGCGTTCTTCACTATCCCAGTACCCCTTAAAAGCCAATAGCGTTTTGCCTTTAGTTTTGGGATCACCGTCAGCTGACCTGGACCCGATTGCCCCAGGGGTTAGTACATTCCCCTTCTATCTTTTCCAGAGCCCTTTACAAGGGTCTTTTACCGGTCTGGTTTCCCAGTGGAGTGGGAATGTTTCAATATGTAGGTGATATTTTGATTACTCTTGGGGAATCTGAGGAATTGTGCAGGCAGGGCTCTCTGATGCTTCTGCAGCATTTGTTTGTTATTGGCCTCAAGGTTAGCCGTAAGAAGTTGAGAGTGGCAGGTAAAATATCTGTGCTTCATCTGGGGTAGCTGCCGTCATACTTCCCACTGCTCTCGCTGTTATCCCTGTTAGACCGCACACCCCGGGAAAGGATTTGGTTAGTCTAGGAAACCATAAAGCTGACCAAGCATCTTGCTGGGCTTTGCAACACGTTCCCAAGCCTCCTCTGAGTCAGAAAACTCAGCCGGGTTTTCTGATAATGGAGAAGAAGTGATCCGAATGGCCCACTGAAATACCAGGCAGTCAAGCGTAATGGGTTTTTCTGGCTTCCAGATGGCCACCGTTTACTCCCTGCATGTGCTTTTTAGACTCACGTGCCTACAGACTCACCAGAATACCCACTATGGAGCCGGAGCCCTGGCTGCCACAGATTTACATCACTGATTTGCTCCTGGGAGCCAAGCAAGTAATGATGGCCTGGTCCCATGTTCCAGAGCTTTAATAATAATGTTAATAATGTTGGTATTTGTTAAGCGCTTACTATGTGCCGAGCACTGTTCTAAGCACTGGGGTAGACACAAGGGAATCAGGTTGTCCCACGTGGGGCTCACAGTCTTAATCCCCATTTTACAGATGAGGTAACTGAGGCACCGAGAAGTTAAGTGACTTGCCCAAAGTCACACAGCTGACAAACGGCCAAGCCGGGATTTGAGCCCACGATCTCTGACTCCAAAGTCCGTGCTCTTTCCACTGAGCCACGCTGCTTCTCTACTCGAGGCCTACCCCGGGTTGGCCGGGCCTGGGTTTACAACCCCTTTGAGGGCCTCCAGATTGATTTAATTACCCTTCCCAGGGCTGAAGGGTACCATAACGTTCTGACCATCGTCAACCACCTTACAGGTTAGTTAGAGGCCTTCCCGGCCCGACACACCACTGTTGCATTCATTGCTAAGGTGTTGCTCTGGGAGGTTATTCCGCGTTTTGGGCCCCCTTCCATCATTGATTTGCATCAAGGTTCCCATTTTATCGAGTCCATTTTGGCCCAAGTCTATCGCTATTTAGGTATTGAGAGGAGCCTCCACACTCCCTATCATCCCCAGAGCTAGGAAAACTTGAGAGGGCTAGTTGGGATTTGAAAACCATGTTAGAAAACTAGTGTATGGAGACACATTTAAAGTGGCCTCAGGTCCTCCCCATTGCGCTGTTATGATTGCGTTCCCGTCCTCGAAGGGACTTGAAGGTCTCCCCACATGAGGTACTGTTTAGTCACCTCCCCCTGCCCCGCCCCGCCTTTCCTGTTGGGGAGGTCTCAAGACCGGATCAATCTGTCACTCTCATGGGAGGTGATGAAACCCTGGCAAAGTACCTGGTCTCCCTGCAACAGGAATTGAACGTCCTCCAATGGGACACCATCAGTTGCCAAGAGGTGGTACCCTTAGATGGTAACCTACACCCCTTTGAGGCTGGGGACTGGGTTTGGGTTCAAAGGATGACAGGGAAACTCTCACTTTCTCTTTCCTGGGAAGGCCCCCTTCCAGGTCCTCCTCACCACGTTCTTGACAATACGCACTGCCGAGCACTCATCGTGAATTCATCGCTCGCCGGTCAAGCCAGCGTTTGTGGATGGTTTTCCGGGCAAGGGACCTGCGTACGATGGGACTGACCCCATGGAGAATCATCAACCACACTCTCCAATTCCTGCTCTACGTCTCAGATGGTCCTCGACTGGATGGATGATCTAGTGAGGCTCAGGAGGCCTTCGCCCACCTTTATTGGAGAGGATGTGATCCTGTGGTGGTTAGTTCACTTAGGATCAAAGTGAGGATTGTACTAGACGATTGACCGTCCTGTCTCCGTTTTATCTCCTTCCACTATTGTACTAGGCAGCCTGTCTCCTTTTTACCTCCTTCCTGTGGGAGATAAGTCATTTTAAGTTTGGGCAGCGACGTGTCGTTTACGTTTCCTTAGATGGACCACTCCTAAGAACTGGGTTCTGATTGGAGGCTGGCGTACGCGCAGCGCAAGGAGATTGGGTAGGTTTTTGCATGTGCTGGAAGAGTTGTGGTCGAGTGGAACACGGAAATGCTCGCAAGGAAAGGTACCAAGTTCGGGCGGCTCAGGGCTGTTCGTCACTCATACCCCTCTAGGGTGAACGGGTGGACAGCCACTTTCCTCCCTTTCCTGCTCTTTTGGCTCGCTCTCTTGAATCTGTTCATTGCTGCACCAAGGTCACGAAACCCTCTCATGCAATTGCGAGATCGGAGTCATTTCTCTGATAAATTCCGTAACAGGAGGCAGATGATCTTTTGGCCTGGCCATAGGGCTTATAGGCTGGGTTGGGAATCTCTGTGTCCTCTGGCTGGTGGGAGAGGTGCAGGGAGGTGGAGGGCCCCTCTGGGAGAAAGTCGACCTTGAGGCCCAGCCGAGGGCCCCACAGGAGGTGAGATCTGGATGCCCTCTGGTGTTTGGGCTTGGGCTAGGGATAGACTTAGAGTTAGGGTTGAGATCGTGGTTCTGTTTTAGAATTAAGGCAAGGGTTAGGGCTAAGATTCACATTAAGGTAAGAGTTAAGGCTTGGGTTAGTGTTAGGATTAGACCTAATGCTATTCCTAGGGCTAGGATTAGGGTGAGGGTTAGTGTTGGGGGTAGGGGTTGCACAACGGTAAGGGCCGAGTTTAGGGTAGAAGTTAGGGACAAATTAGCATTTTGACTAGAGCAAGGGTTAGAGTTAGTGTAAAGGAGAAGGCTAAGGTTTAGGGAAAGGGCAAGGGGTAGGGTTTGGGTAGGGTTAGGGTTGGGGTTACGGCTCTGTTTAGGACCAAGGCTAGTGTCTGGCCAAAGGCTCTGGCTAAGAGCAGGGCAAGAGATGGTTTAGAGTTGAAGATTAGGACTCGGGTTAGGTCTATTTTTAGGACTCCCGTAAGAGTGAGGGAAAGGTAAGGGTTAGGGTAAGGAGAAGGTATAGGGTTAGGCCTGGGCTTAATTGTTAGTATTGTTAGATCAGATTGTTAGGTTAAAGTGAGGCTTGGTTAGAGTTAAGGTTAGCATAAAGCTTAGGGCCAGGCCTGGGTCTTGACCTAGGGCTAAGGTTAGGGTCAGGGTTAAGTAAGGGTTTGAGTTAGTTTAGGGTTAGGGTTAGAGGGAGGCCTGAGGCTATGCTTGGGACAAGGTTTGTGGTTAGGGCTATGCTGAAGGCAATCGTGAGCCTTAGTGTTAGAGACGGGGTTAGGGTCAGGGGTAAGTCTACTCCAAGATTAGGGTTAGACTAAGGGATGGCTAGGGTAAGGGTTAAAACTTGGGTTGGATTTAGGGCTATATAGGGTTAAGTTGATGGTTGGTATTAGGGTTCAGGTTTGAGTGATTGTTTTGATTGGGTCTAGGAGTAGCATTACTGTTAGGGTTAGAATTAGGGCTAAGACTGAAGCTGGGGAGGAGGCAAGGTTCAGAGCTGATGTTCGGCCTAGGATTCCAGTTAGGTTTGGTATTAGGGTTAGGGTTAGGACAGGTTTTGGGATATGTTGGGGTAACTTTAGGCCGAGGGCTAGTGACTCGGTTCGGAATATGGCTAGGCCTAGGGGTAGGGTTAGGTGTAGTTTTGGGGAGAGCATTAGTTTTATGTTTAAGGTTATGATGAACTAGAGGATTAGAGATAGGATTAGGGCTAGGGCTAGGTTGCTGCTTAGGGCTGTGACAGTGGTATGTTTAGGCTGGGGTGATGGCTAGGCCTGAATAGGGTTAAGGTTTGTGTGGGAGTTACCATAAGGGTTCAAATTCACTTTAGGGCCAGGGTTAGGGTTAAAATGAGGGATAGGATGAGGGTTAAGGGTAGAGTTAGGACTAAGGTTGGGGTTAGAGTTAAGTTTAGGTTTGGGGTTGGGGTTAGGGTTAGTTTTATGTCCAATACTAGAACGGGGTAGAACTAGAACGAGTCATCTACATTCGCTGCCTAGAATTCCTTAACTCCCATTCACTCCTGGACCCCTGCCAATCTGGCTTCCGTCCCCTCCACTCTACTGAGACTGCTCTTTCTAAGGTCACCCATGACCTCCTTCTTGCCAAATCCAATGGTTCCTACCCTATCCTAATCCTCCTTGACATCTCAGCTGCCTTTGACACTGTTGACCATCCCCTTCTCCTCCACACTTTATCTCACCTTGGCCTCACGGACTCCGTCCTCTCCTGGTTCTCCTCTTATCTCTCTGGCCATTCCTTCTCAGTCTCCTTGGCAGGCTCCTCCTCCCCCTCCCATCCTCTAACTGTTGGGGTTCTTCAAGGGTCAGTTCTTGGCCCTCTTCTGTTGTCCATCTACACTCATTCCCTTGGTGAACTCATTTGCTCTCACGGCTTCAATTATCATCTCTATGTAGATGATGCACAGATCTACATCTCTGCCCCTGGCCTCTCCCCCTCCCTTCAGGCTCGTATCTCCTCCTGCCTCCAAGACGTTTCTACCTGGATGTCTGCCCACCACCTAAAACTCAACATGGCCAAAACTGAGCTCCTCATCTTCCCTCCCAAGCCCTGTCCTCTTCCTTACTTACCTATCGCCGTGGATGGTATGACCATCCTTCCCGTCTCTTAGGCCCGCAACCTCGGTATCATCTTTGACTCGGCTCTCTCGTTCACCCCACACATCCGATCCGTCACCAAAAACTGCCAGTCTCACCTTTATAATATCGCCAAGATCCACCCTTTTCTCTTCACCGAAATGGCTATCTTACTGTTACAGGCTCTCATAATATCCCGGCTGGATTATTGCATCAGCCTTCTCTCTGATCTCCCTTCCTCCTGTCTCTCCCCACTTCAGTCTATTCTTAATAATAATGTTGGTATTTGTTAAGCACTTATTATGTGCCGAGCACTGTTCTAAGCGCTGGGGTAAACACAGGGGAATCAGGTTGTCCCACGTGGGGCTCACACTTAATCCCCATTTTACAGATGAGGGAACTGAGGCACAGAGAAGTTAAGTGACTTGCCCACAGTCACACAGCTGACAAGTGGCAGAGCTGGGATTCGAACTCATGAGCCCTGATTCCAAAGCCCGTGCTCTTTCCACTTCGCCACGCTGCTTCTCTATTCTTCACTCTGCTGCCCGACTCATCTTCCTGCAGAAACGCTCTGGGCATGTCACTCCCCTTCTTAAAAACCTCCAGTGGTTGCCTATCAACCTCCGCATGAAACAAAAACTTCTCACTCTAGGCTTCAAGGCTCTCCATCACCTTGCCCCCTCCTACCTCTCCTCCCTTCTCTCTTTCTACTCCCCACCCTGCACGCTCCGCTCCTCTGCCGTCCACCTCCTCACTATCCCGCGTTCTCGCCTATCCTGCCATTGACCCCTGCGCTACGTCCTCCCGCTGTCCGGGAACGCTCTCCCTCCTCACCTCCGCCAAACTAATTATCTTCCCCTCTTCAAAACCCTACTTAGAGCTCACCTCCTCCAAGAGGCCTTCCCAGATTGAGCTCCCCCTTTTCCCTCTGCTCCCTCTGCTCCACCCTACCCCCCTTCACCTCCCCTCAGCTAAGCCCTCTTTCCCCCCATTTCCCTCTGCTCCTCCCCCTCTCCCTTTCCCTCCCCTCAGCACTGTACTCGTCTGCTCAATTGTATATATTTGCATTACCCTATTTATTTTGTTAATGAGATGTACATCACCTTGATTCTATTTATTTGCTATTGTTTTAATGTAATGTTGATCCCTTGATTCTCTTTATTGCTACTGTTTTTGTCTGTCTGTCTCCCCTGATTAGACTGTAAGCCCATCAAAGGGCAGGGACTGTCTCTGTTACCGATTTGTACATTCCAAGTGCTTAGTACAGTGCTCTGCACATAGTAAGCGCTCAGTAAATACTATTGAATGAATGAATGAGGTAAGGTTAGCTTACAGTTCCGGTTGGGTAACATTCGAGTTAGCATGAAAGGTACCATTAGCTTTAGGGTGAAATTTGGGTTAAGGCTTAGAGTTGGGATTAGAATTAGGGTTAGGGCTGCAGCTAGGCCTAAGGCTAGTGTTAGGGAGAAGGTGATGGCTAGGCCCAGGGGTAGGGTTAGTCTTAGGGTTGAGAATTAAAGTTAACGTTAGGGCTAAGGCTAGGGTTAGGGTTGAGGCTAGGCCTAGGCTTAGGCCTAGGTATAGGGTTAGGATCAGAATAACTGTTAGGGTTAGGTCATGGTTAAGGTTCTAAATAGGGTTAATGTTACTGTTGAGTCTGAAGTAATGTTAGGTTTAGGGTTAGGGTGAAGGCTAGGTTTTGGGATCTCGTTAGGATTAGGTTTAGGGTTAGAATAAATATTAGTGTGAGGTCATGGTTAGGGTTAGAGTTAAGGTTAGTGTTAGGGTTAGGGTCTGAGGTAAGGATAGGGTTAGGGTTGAGGACAGGTTTCAGGATATGCTTAGGGTGAGGATTTGGCTTAGGGTTAGAGTAACTATTAGGGCGAGGTCATGGTTAGGGTTAGAGTTATGGTAACTGTTAGGGTTAGGGTCTGAGATAAGGATAGGGTTAGGGTTAGGGTTAGGTCAGGTTTCGGGATATGCTTAGGGTTAGGGTTAGGGTGAGGGCTAGGCCTAGGGCTCGAGCTAGAATTACATAGCGCGCGCGAGGATTAGAATAACTATTATGGGTAGGTAATGGTTAGGATTCGAGGTAAGGTTAGTGTTTGGGCTAGGACCTGAGGTAAGGTTAGCTTTAGGTTTATGATAGACTTCAGGATTAGAATGAGGATGAAAGCTAGGGCTAGGATTATGGTTAGGACTGTGACAGTGTTATATTTAAGGTAATGGCTTGGGCGAGGGCTAGGCCTAAGATAGAGTTCAGGTATGAGGCGGAGGTAAGGTTAAGTTTAGGGCAGGGCTAAGGGTTAGAATGATGGTTGGGGTTAGGGCTAGGGTTAGGGTGAGAATTAAATTTAGGTTTAGGGTTGGGGGTAGGGTTATGGCTAGGGCTAAATATAGGGATGGAGGGATGTTAGCTTACAATTTGGGTAGGTAACTTCAGAGGGTGAGCCCTAAATGTGCCATTGTTTTAGGGTTAAATTTGGGTTAATGGTTAAAGTTAGGATTTGCATTAAGGTTAGGTTAAGGCTTAAGGTTTGTGTGGGGGTTGAGGTTATGGCATGGCCGAGGGGTAAGTTTAGGTTTAGTGTTAGTGTTCAGAGTTAAGGTTAACGTAAGGGCTAAGGCTAGGGTTAGGTTTAAGGTTAGGCCTTGGCCTAGGGCTTGGGTTTAAGATTCAGTATAGGTTTAAGATTAGAAGAACTCTCAAGATTAAGGTTCGAGTTAAGATTAGTGCTGGGTTAGGGTCTAAGGTAAGGTTAGGTTTAGGGTTAGGGTTGAGGATAGGTTTCGGGATATGATTAGGGTTAGGGTTAAGAGACAGGGCTAAGGGTAGGGCTAGGCTGGAATTTAGGGTTAGGGTTAGGCCTAGGCCAGGTCTCGATGATGCGATTAGGTATCAGGTTAGGATTAAAATAACTCGAAGGGTTAGGTAAAGAGTAGCGTTCAAGTTAAGGGTAATAATAATAATGATAATAGCATTTGTTAAGCACTTACTATGTGCCAAAGACTGTTCTAAGCGCTAGGATAGATACAACACGGGGTTCCCAGTCTTCATCCCCATTTTACAGATGAGGGAACTGAGGCACACAGAAGTTAAGTGACTTGCCCAAGGTCACCCAGCTGACAAGTGGTGGAACCTGGATCAGAACCCATGAACTCTGACTCCCAAACACCGTGCTCCATCTACTGAGCCATGTTTTGTGCTAGAGTCTGAAGAAGGTTAGGTTTATTTATATGATAGACTTCAGGATTAGAGTGAGGATTAGGGCTAGGGCCAGGTTTATGGTCAGGGCTGTGACAGAGAAATTGCTGGTGTGAGGGCTAGGCCTCAGATAGGGTTAAGGTTTGTACATGAGAGGTACGGTTCAGGTTATCATTAGGTTTTGCGCTAGACTTAGGGTTAGAGTGAGGGATAGCATTAGGTTGAGGACTAGAGTTAGGGCTAGGCTAGGGCTCGGGGATAGGGTTCATTATGCAGCTAGGAATAAAATAACTATTTGGGTTGGGGTCATGGTTAGGGTTCAAGTTAGTGTTAGTGCTAAGATTAGGGTGAGAGTTAACGTTAAGTTCAGGGTTTAGGTTCAAGATAGGTTTCAGGATATGCTTAGGCTTAGGGTTAGAGATAAGGCTTAGGCCAAGGTTAGGTTTGGGGCTAGGCCTAGGTCTAGGCCTCAGGATAGGATTAGGTATAGGGTTAGGATTAGACGAATTATTAGGGTTAGGTCATGGTTAGGGTTCGAGTTAGGGTTAGTGTTAATGTTAGGTTTAGGGATAGGTTGAGGACTAGAGTCAGGGCTAGGGTTAGGGCTAGACCTAGGCCTAGGCCTAAGGCTTGGGATAGGGTTCATAATGGAGCTAGGATTAGAATAACTATTTGGGGTAGGTCATGGTTAGGGTTTGAGTTCGCGTTCGTATTAAGGTTAGGTTCAGGGTTAGGGTTCAGGATAGTTTCAGGATATGCTTAGGGTTAGGGTTAGAGATAAGACTTAGGCCAAGGTTAGGTTTGGGGCTAGGCCTAGGTCTAGGCCTTGGGAATAGGATTAGGTATAGGGTTAGGATTAGAATAACTATTAGGTTTAGGTCATGTTCGGGTTTGAGGTTTGGTTAGTATTAAGCTTAGGATCAGAGTTAAGGTTGGGTTTAGGGTTAAGGGAAGGATAGGTTTTGATATATGGTTAGGCCTTTGGTTAGGGTTTCCTTAGGAATAGATTAATCAAAAGACTTGGAGTAGGCTATGGTTATGATGGGGTTTAAAGGTTAGCGTTAGGGTTAGGGTTAGGATTAGGTTTAGGGTTAGAGTTAGGGTTCGGGTTAGCTATGGGTTATTGTTAAGGCTAGGACTTGGGCTGTAGGTGGTTTGAGTGAAGATTAGGATTAGGGTTAAGGTTATGTTTCAGGCTCCCGTAAGGGTGAGGGAAAGGCCAGGGTTAGGGATGGTGGAAGGTTTAGGGCTAGGCCTGGGCTTAGGGTTAGCATAAGGCTTTGGGCCAAGCCGCAGGCTTGCCTAGGCCTAAGGTTAGGGTCAAGGTTAAGTAAGGGTTCAAGTTAGTTTAAGGTTAGGGTTAGGGTTAAGGCTAGGTTTGGGGTTAATGGTAGGCCCTTTGGCTATGCCTGGTACTAGGGTTAGGGTAAGGGCTATGCCGAAAGCAATCGTGAGCTTTAGTGTTAGAGATGGGGATCCAGGTTCAAAGGTTAAGTTTACCCCCTAGGCTTGGGTTAGAGCAAGGGATGTGTAGAGTAAGGGTTAGGACTAGGGTGGGTTTAGGGCTATATCTCTAGGTAAAGTTAAGTTGATGGTTAGTATTAGGGTTCAGGTTTGGGTAAGTGTTCTGGTTAGGCCTGGGATTAGCATAGTGTTCGTTGTTAGGATCAGGGTTAAGACTGAAGCTGGGGAGAAGGCAAGGTTCAGAGCTAATGTTTGGCCTAGGTTTCCAGTTAGGTTTGGTATTAGGGTTACGGCTAGGGATACCGTTAGGGTTACTTTAGGTTGAGGGCTAGTGGTCACGGTTTAGGTTATGGCTAGGCCCTAGGGGTAGGGTTAGGTGTAGTTTTGGGGAGAACATTTGTTTTAGGTTTAGGGTTATGGATGGACCTTATGATTAGAGATAGGATTGGGACTGGGGCTAAGTTGATGGTTAGGGTCTGTGACAGTGATATGGTTTAGGGTAATGGGTGTGGGGTGAGGGCTAGGCCTGGCTAGGGTTAAGGTTTGTGTGGGAGTTACATTTAGGGTTAGAATTCCCTTTAGGCCTTGAGTTAAGATTAAAATGAGGGATAGGATTACAGGTTAGGGCTAGAGTTAGAGGCTCGGGTTGGGTTAGAGTTAAGTTAAGGTTTTGGATAGGGGTTAGGGTTAGTTTTTTGTCCAGTGATAGAACTGGGGCTAGAGATAGGGTTAGTTACAGTTGGGACTGTAAGGTGCCCATTAAAGGTAATACATAATAATGTTGGTATTTGTTAAGCGCTTACTATGTGCAGAGCACTGTTCTAAGCACTGGGTAAACACAGGGGAATCAGGTTGTCCCCACGTGGGGCTCACAGTCTTAATCCCCATTTTACAGATGAGGAAACTGAGGCACAGAGAAGTTAAGTGACTTGCCCACAGTCACACAGCCGACAAGTGCAGAGCTGGGATTCGAACTCATGAGCCCTGACTCCAAAGCCCGTGCTCTTTCCAATGCGCCACACTGCTTAGTTTTAGGGTGAATTTAAATTCAAGGGTTAGGTTTGGGATTAGCATTAAGGTTAGGGCCAGAACTAGGCCTAAGGTTAGTGTTAAGGATGGGGTTATGGTTAGGCCGAGGGATAGGTAGGGTTAAGGTTACTGTTTACAATTAAGATTAGCATTAGGGCTAATGCTAGGGTTGGGTTAGGGCTAGGCCCAAGATTAGGGCTGGGATAGGATAAGGTATAGGGTTAGGAATAGAATAACTCTTAGGGTTAGGTAATTTATAAGGTTCAAAATTGGTTTAATGTTAGAGTTTGTTTCTGAAGTAATCTTAGTTTTAGGGAAGGGTTAAGGATAGGTTTTGGGATATGCTTAGGGTTAGCAGAAGCAGCGTAGCTTAGTGGAAAGAGCCCGGGCTTGGGAGTCAGAGGTCATGGGTTCTA
>NW_024396822.1:0-26835 GCF_004115215.2 Ornithorhynchus anatinus
CGGGGGTGACGTGTCCAGAACGTTTCTGTAGAAAAATAAACCTTATTGGTCAATCTCCCATATGGCCTCTTTGGCTGTGAAGCCAAACCACACTCCTCTAGTTAAAAGGCAGGGGAAGGAGAGAGAGGACAAAAATCTGTGGAGAAACCAGCTGGGTCCTAACCCCACCCCTGCATAATAATAATTTTGGTGGCATTTGTTAAATGCCCACTATGTGCCCAGCAATGTACCAAGCCCTAGGTAGATTCAAGATTATCAGGTCAGGCTCAGTCCCTGTCCCATATGGAACTCACAGTATAAAAAGAAGGGGGAAGAGGTATTGAATTTCCATTTCATTATTATTATTATTTCATCATTAATAATAAGGGCATTAGTTAAGCTCTTATTATCTGCCAGGCTCTGTACCAGGAGGTGGGTGGAAGTAAGCAAATCGAGTTGGACACAGGCCCTGTCCCATGTGGAGTTAATACCATGACTTCCGATTACTTTTATTTTTTCCAATTTTGAATGGCAAAATATCCCTATTATAGTCACTTTTTGGATGCTGGTATTTCTGGATGCTGCAGAGAGTCTATCCAAATCTTTGTGGAAGTGTTATAATTGTTATAAAATAACAATAAGATCCCAATCAATCAGAGGGATCGAGTGCTTACTGTTTGCAGAGCACTGTATGAAACACTTGGGGAGTCCAATACATCTTAGTTGGAAAACAGGTTCCCCGCTCACAACGAGCTTACACTCTAGTTGGGGAGACAGATATTAATATAAATTATAGAGAGGGGATAATAATAGAATGGAATCATAATTGATGACTTGAAGATACTGTTGGGAATGAACAAGCTCTTCCCACTCTCACGCGGCAGATGGTTGGAGAGTTGGATTTGGGAGTCATTCATGACTGATGTGGTAGCTGAAGCCATGTCATTATTGTTATTATAATGGCATTTAAGTGCTAAGCAATGTAGGCTCATGGAGAGAGTCTGGGCCCCGGGGGTCAGAAGGACCTGGCTTCCGATCCCAGCTCTGCCGCTTGTCTGCTGTGTGACCTTGAGCAAGTCTCTTCACTTCCCTCTACCTCGGTCACCTCATTTGTGAAATGGGGATAAGGACTGTCAGCCCCACGTGGGACATGGACCGTATATAACCTGATTAGCTTGAATCTACTTCCGTGCTTAAAACAGTGCATGGTACATGGTAAGCACTTAACAAATACCATTACCACTCCAGAACTAAATGCTGGGGTAGATACTGGTTAATCCAGTCCTGTATTCCCTGCCCTCAACCATCTTAAAATAGGGATTAAGACTGTGAGCCCCATGTGGGACACGGACTTTGTCCAACCTGATCAGCTCATATCTGCCCCAGCACTTAAAGCAGTGCCAGGCACATAATAAGAGGCTTAACAAATACCACTGGAACAAAAGGAGTATTCAGAAAGGTGGAATAAGAGTGTTATTCCTAACTAAAGAGAACTTCCAGATCTCATCCTCTTTTCTGCTACAAACATCTGGGTAAACTCATTGTGGGCAGGGAACATGTCTCCCGACTTTATTGTATCGTTCTCTCCCTTGCGCTCAGTCCAGTGCTCAGCACACAGTAACCCGTTAATAAGTACTGCTGATTGACTCTAGACCATCCCTCTAAGATGTAAACTCAATGTGGGCAGGGAACATGTCTTACTGACTCTGTTCTATTGTCCTCTCCCAAGCTCTTAGTCCACTGCTCTGCATACAGTACGCGCCCAATAAATTCCATCGATTTGATTGATCAAGTGGTTAAAGCCTCGGGGAATTGTGTGTCTCTTGGACTCCCCGAGTGGAGCTCATCACTGATTAATTCACGGGACGAGTCTATGCATCATCACCTGGTCGCCTGCTCCGTGAACCTGATGCCAAAGGACTTTTCCTGATGTTCATGGCTTCTTTGCTGCAGTGTCAGGGCCTGTTTGACTTTAGAAAACTGACGTTTCCCAATTGAGCTCCTGTCAGAAGAAGCATACAAAGCAGCAGAATCGAAATAGCCGATGACCTGCTAAGTGCAGTGCAGGGGGAAATTAACTAGCTTAATTAGCTGGATGGAGGGTTCCAGTGTTGCGTCTCTCCCATGAGACTGAGGATCCTCTTCCCCATCTTCAGAGCAGGCATTTATGATGAGTTCCAAGACCCCTGATTCTGGGCCCAGTCGGCTCTAGGCCCGGGAGAAGGAAAGCCCCACAGATCTTCTCCTCCAGAACGCTGCAGGTTAGGGCTGGATGACCGGGAAGAGAATTCTACAGGCTACTGCTCCCTCTGCAGTTGCAGCTCATCACAACTCTCCACCCTTGAGGTTGATCCCCCTGCACTTGGGCAGTCACGTCAATTCCCAAATGCACCCCACCACTGAAAGATGGAGCTCTGTAATTCACGCCCACACAAAGGAGTGTGCATGTGTACTTGCATGCATGAAAGATGGAGTTAGCTTTGGGGAGAGTAATGAGGAAGGGGCTGGCAGAGTCAGCAGAAAAGCTGGTTCTGGACTCATGAACTGGGGCTCGGTGCAGGGAGCTGGCTTTGGCTTGACCAACTGAGCAGACCTGGAGCCCTGCACATCCCTGTCGACAACTGGGGACCCCCTCCACATGTGATAGTGGTAGCTCCTGTCAAATTGGGGACCTCCTCCGTGTCCACCACAATGCATTTCCCAACTCTAATCCTCGTGGAGTGACGGAGCCAGAAACTGCCGACATCTCTAAGGGAAGGTCTTGTTTGTGGTTGGTGAATATGTTTGTGATTGAATTTCCATGCTTCCAAGTTCTTCTCTGGGAGGAGGAGAAGAGAGAGAGGAGGGGGCTGCCACCCCCAGCACAGAGGCTGGTACTGAAAATGGGAACTGGGACTCTGTGCGGTGGACTGGTTCTTTCTGACCCAATTGTGGAATGGAGACGACCCGGGGCCCTTAATTCTCTAGATGGATCAAACCTCCCATTGCCCTCAGTCCTGTCTGCAGACTCATCTTGCATATCTTCAGGCCCAGAGAAGGGGCATTTGTGGCATTGACAGTGGTGGCTTCTGGGGGGTGGTGGGGAGGGAGAAGTCTAGTGTCAGGAGTAGTACAGGGTGGCATTAGCATGTCACCTCCTGTTTCGTCTTGAGGATCAGAGCCTTGTGGACTTTATTTCTACAGCAGGAGTGCAGGGTCGAATTCGGTCCAGTCTTTCATTTGTTCGGGGCATCCAGTTCCTGTAGAATGACTAATGGAATTGGAAATATGAAGATGGGGTTAGTTAAGGGTTTTGAGCTGCAGGATGTAGTAATCTGCTTAAAAATAATAATAATAATAATTACGGTATTTTTTACATGCTTACTATGTGTCAAGCACTGAGATAGATACAAGGTAATCAGGTTGTCCCACTGGGGGCTCACAGTCTTAATCCCCATTTACAGATGAGGCAAACTGAGGCACAGATAAATTAAGTGACTTGCCCAAGGTCACACAGCAGACAAGTGGCAGAGATGGGATTAGAACCCACATCCTCTGACTCCCAAACCTGTGCTCTTTCCACTAAGCCACACTCTTTGGGAGATAAAAATAATAATGGTATATGTTAAGCACTTACTATGTGCCAAGCACTGTTCTAAATTCTGGGATAGAGAAAAGGTCATCGGCTTGTTTCATGTGGGGTTTACGGTCTTAATCCCCATTTTACAGATGAGGTAACTGAGACACAGAGAAGTTAAGTGACTTACCTAAAGTCACAGTGCTGACAAGTGGTGGAGGCGGGCTTAGAACCCATGACCTCTGACTCCCAAGCCTGTGCTCTTTCCACTAAGCCACTATGGCATAGCTGTCAAATCTCACCTCTACTGGGCAACCCACATTTCAGGAAGACTCATGTTGGTAACCTAGATGCTTTTTGCCTCCCTATCTCTCCCTTTCTATCAGACAAATGGCTCTCCTGGAGTCTGAAGCAGCGTGGCTCAATGGAAAGAGCATGGGCTTGGGAGTCAGAGGTCAGGGGTTCGAATCCCAGCTCTGCCACTTGTCAGCTGTGTGACTCTGGGCAAGTCACTTAACTTCTCTGTTGCCTCAGTTACCTCATCTGTAAAATGGGATTAAGACTGTAAGCCTCAGGTGGGATAACCTGATTACCCTGTATCTACCCCAGCGCTTAGTACAGTGCTCTGCACATAGTAAGCGCTTAACAAATGCCAACATTGTTATTCTTATTATTCTTAGCAGGAAGACAGGACGGGGAGACTTGGGCCTCCATAGTCACTCACTGAGGCTAGTCTTCCGGGACCAGATCCCATAATGCCAGATATCACAATGCCAGACATGATGGAGGGCTTACTGTGTGCAAAGCACGTGCACAAAGCGATTGGGAGAGTACAATAGGACAGACACATTCTTCTGCCCACAACCACAAGGCCTAGTGGCAGGAGCACAGGCTTGGGGAGTGAAGAGGATGTGAGTTCTAATCCCATGTCTGCCAATTGTGTGCTATGTGAACTTGGGCAAGTCACTTAACTTCTCCATTCCTCAGTTCCCTCATCTGTAAAATGGGGATTAAGACTGTGAGCCCTACGTAGGACAAACTGATCACCTCATATCTACCCTAGCGCTTAGAACAGGGCTTGTGCTTAACATATAAGCATAATAACTCAGCACCTCTTCCAGCATGTCCTTCTGTTCTCAGCACAGAGTCCATACTCAATAATCACCAGTATGTTTTCACCTCGTTCTCTCTTCAGTGGCTAGAGCACAGGCCTGGGAGTTTTAAAGGTAAAGGGTTCTAATCCTGACTCAGCCACTTGTCTGCTGTGTGGCCCTGGGCAAGTCGCTTCACTTCCTCTGTGCCTCAGTTACCTAATTTGTCTAATGGGTCTTGAGACCACGAGCTTCACGTGGGACAAGGACTGCGGTCCCAACCCATTTTTTTTAAATATCTACCCAATGCTTAGTACAGGGAGATACAAAAGGAGGGGAGCGTGATAGTTTTTCTGCTTTACAGGGTCAGACGGCTCTGACTACTCTTGGGGTCCAGTGTCAGCAGGTCGGATGTGGGGGCTGTGAGGAGGGAACTCAGACAGAAAAGAAAGGTGGAGTGGGGTCAGGCCAGAGATGAGACCCCCTGGAGAGCTGTTTGGATTTTTTGTTTCCCTGGACAAATCCTTTCATGCTAGAGATTCAATCCAATCCTAACCCTTTTCCCCATCCCATCCTACCCTATCTTTCCCAAAGCCATCCCCTTTTCCAATGAAGCTGCTAGGGCTTCCTCCCTGGACACCTGATCTCTAACCCAGCTGTTTCCAATCAGGTGGATTACTGACGTCAGGCCGGGCCCCGCCCCCTCCCCTGCCCTATATAGGCCTTAACAAATATCAACCTTATTACTATTATTATTAATGAAGGTTATGGCAGGAGAGGAAGGAGGTGGTGAGCAGAGTGGCCTGAAAGGGCTTACCTTTTCCCCTGGCCTAAACTTTACCCTAGCCTAACCCCTTTCCCCTAGCCCAAGCTTTTTCCCCTAACCTAACATTTACACTTAGCCTATCCTGCTTTTTCTCCTTAACTAACCTTCACACCTAGCCTAAACATTTCCCCAAAGGCTTACCGTGCCTGCTGGCCTAACCTTTCCCCCGGTCTAACCTTTTCCCCTAGTATAACCTATTATGCTAAACCTTTTTCCTTGGCCTAACTTTTCCCCTGGCCTAAACCTTTCCCCTGGCCTAACCTTCTCCCTTGCTAACCTTTTCCTCTGGCTTATCCTTTTCCCCGGTCTAACCTTTTCCCCTAGCCAACCTTTTCCCCTAGCTAATCTTTTCCCATAGCCTAACCTTTATCCTAGCCTAACCTTTTCCCTTAGCCTAACCTTTTCCCCTAGCTTATCCATTTCCCGTAATCTTACCTTTTCCCTGGCCTAACCTTTTCCCTGAGCCTAAACATTTCCCCTAACCTAATCTTATCCCCTAGCCTAAACTTTTCCCCTAGCCTAAACCTTTCCCTTGCCCTAACCTATATTCCTGACCTAAACTTTTCCCCTGGCCTAACCTTTTCCCAAAGCCTAACCTTTCCCCCGGCCTAACCTTTTCCCTTGACCTCTCCTTTCCCCTGGCCTAACCTCTGCCTGAGGCCTCCCCTGGCTTAGCTTTTTCCCTTGGCTTAACCATTTCCCATAGCTAAACAGTTTCACCTAACCTAATGTTTTCCCTGGCTAGCCTCTTCCCCTAGCCTTAATTTTCTCCTAGCCTAAACTTTTTCCCCTTGCCTAACCTATCCCCTACCTAACCTTTTCCCTAGCCTAAACATTTCAACCTTGCCTAACCCTCTCCCCTAGCCTAATGTTTTCCCCAACCTAATATTTCCCCTAGCCTGGTCTAACCTTTTCCCCTCACCTAAGCTGTTCCACGGCCTAACCTTTTCTCCTAGCCTAACCTTTTCCCCCTAGCCTAACCTTTCCCTTGCTTAATCTATCCCCTGGCCTAACCCTTTCCACTAGGCTTATCCATTTTCTGTAGCCTAACCTCTTCCCTGGCTCAACCTTTTCCCCTAGGCTAAATATTTCCCCAAGAAAATTTCTCCTTTTCCCTTAGCCTACCTTTTTCCCCTAACCTAAATTTTCACCTTGCATAACCTTTTCCCCCTAACCTAAAATTTCACCTTGCATAACCTTTTCCTTAGCCTAACCTTTTCCCTTAGCCTAACCTTTATCCCTAGCCTAACCGTTCCCTAGCCAAATCTTTCCCTTTGTCTATCTTTTCCCCTAGCCTCCTTTTCCAATGGCCTATCCTTTTCCCCTGGCCTAACATTTTCCCTTAGCCTAATCTTCTCCCCTAACTTAAACTTTACACCTTGCCTAAACTTATCCCGTAGCCTAACCTATCCCCTAGCCTAACCTTCTCCCTCGCCTAACAGTCTTCCTAGCCTAACCTTTTCCCCTTGCCTAACCTTTACTCTGGATTACCATTTTCCCCTGGCCTACGCTTTTACCTGGTCTAACCTTTTTACCTAGCCTAACCTATTCCCCTAGGCTTACCTTAGCCTAATGTTTTCCACTAGCTTAACATTTTCCCCTAGCCTAACCCTTTCCCCTAGCCTAAGGTTTTCCCCTAACCTAACCTTTACACCAAGTCCAACCTATCCCCTGCCCTAACCTTTTCCCCTAGCCTAACCTTTTCCCTTGGCCTATCCTTTCACCTAGCCTAACCTTTTCCTTTAGCCTAACCTTTTCCCCTAGCCTATCCTTTTCCCCTAACATAACCTTTTTCCTGGCTTAAACATATCTCATGGCCTAACCTTTTCCCCTAGCCTAACTTTTTTCCCTTGGCCTATCCTTTCACCTAGCCTAACCTTTTCCCCTAGCCTAACCTATTCCCCTAGTCTAACCTTTTCCCCTCCTCTAACCTTTTCCCTGAGCCTAACCTTTACACCTAGCCTAACCTGCTGTTCCCCAAACCTAACTGTTACACCTAGCCTGACCTTTTCCCAAAGGCTTACCATTCCCCCTGCCCTAACCTTTCCCACTACCTAAGCTTTTGCCATAGCCTAACCTTTTCCCCTAGTCTAACATTTTCCCCTCCTCTAACCTTTTCCCTGAGCCTAGCCTTTACACCTAGCCTAACCTGCTGTTCCCCAAACCTAACTGTTACACCTAGCCTGACCTTTTCCCAAAGGCTTACCATTCCCCCTGCCCTAACCTTTCCCACTACCTAAGCTTTTGCCCTAGCCTAACCTTTTCCCCTAGCCTAATCTTTTCCCCTAGCTTAATCTTTTCCCCTAGTCTAACGTTTTACCCTAGCCTAATCCTTTCCCTACCCCAAGCTTTTCCCCTTACCTAACATATACATCTAGCCTCTCCTGCCTTTCCCCTAATCTAACCTTTACACCTAGCCTAACCTTTTCCCAAAGGCTTACCTTCACCCCTGGCCTAACCTTTTCCCCCAACATAACCTATGCCCCAACTTAAACTTTTCCCATGGCCTAAACCTTTCCCCTGGCCTATCCTTTTCCCTAGCCTAACCTTTCCCCTAATATAAACTTCACACCTTGCATAATCTTTTCCCATAGCCTAACCTAACCCCTCTTCTAAACTTTTGCCCTAGCCTAACCTTTTCCTGTAGCCTCACCTTTTCCCTCACCTAACCTTTCCCCTCACCTAACCTTTTGCCCTAGCCTAACATTTTCCCTGATGTAACATTTTCCCCACCCTAAACTTTTCCCCTGCTCTAGACTTTTCCCCTGCCCTAACCTTTTCTGCCGGCCTAAGCTTTTCCCCGGCCTAAGCTTTTCCCCTAGCCTAAAGATTTCCCCTAGCCTAAACTTCTCCCTGGCCTAACCTTTTCCCATAGCCTAAAGAGTTTCCCCTAGCCAAACCTTTCCCTTGTATAATCTTTCATTTTCCCTGGCCTAACCTTTTCCCCTAGCCTAAACATTTCCCCGAGACTGATCTTTTCCCCTAGCCTAAATTTCTCCCTGGCCTAACCCTTTTCCCTAGACTAACCTTTTCCCGGACCTAACATTTTCCCCAGACCAACCATTTTCCATAGCCTAACCTTCCCTGGCCTAACCATTTCCACTAGCCTAACTTTTTCCCTTAGTCTAACCTTTTCCCCAGCTTAATCTTTTCCATGATCTAACCTCTTCTCCAGCCTAACCTTGTCCCCTAGCCTAACCTTTTACCCTAGCCTAAGCTTTTCCCAGAACCTAACCTTTACACCTAGCCTAATCTGCTTTACCCCTAACCTAAACTTTACACCTAGCCTAACCTTTTCCTGAAGGCTTACCGTTCCCTCTAGCCTAAACTTTTCACCTGGCCCAAACTTTTCACATGGCCTAACCTTTTCCCCTGGCCTAACCTTTTCCTTGATCCTAACAATTTCCCAAGGTGTAAACCTTACCCCTGGCCTAACCTTTTCCCCTAGCCTAACCCTTTCCCCTAGCCCAAAGCTTTTCCCCTAACCTAACATTTACACCTAGCCTATCCTACATTTCCCCTAAACTAACCTTTTCCCCTGGCCTAAACTTTTCCTTGATTCTAACCATTTCCCAAGGCGCAAACCTTACCCTTGGCCTAACCTTTCCCCCTGGGCTAACCTTTTCCCTTAGCATAACCTATTATGCCTTAACCTTTTTCCTTCGCCTAACCTGTTCCCCTGGCCTAACCTTTTCCCCTGGCCTATCCTTTCCCCTAGCCTAACCATTCCCCCTAACATAACTTTACACCTTGCCTAATCTTTTTCCCCTAGGCTAACCTTTCCCATTGCCTAGCCTTTTCCCTGCCTAACCTTTCCCCTGGCCTAGTCTTTTCCCCTGGCCTAACCTATTCCCCTAGCCTAACATTTTCCTCTAGCCTAACCTCTTCCCCTAGCCTAACCTCTTCCCCTGACCAAATCTCTTCCCCTGACCTCACCATTTCCCATGACCTTACCTGACCACTAGTCTAACCTTTTTCCTTAGCCTAACCTTTTCCCCTAACCTAAACTTTACCCTTAGCCTAAACCTTTGTTCTAGCTTAATATTTTCCCCTAGCCTAACCTTTTCCCCTTCCTAACCATTTTCCCTTCCCCAACTTTCTCTCTTACCCTAATAATTTCCACTAACCTAAGGTTTCCCCTAGCCTAATCTGTCCCCTAGGCTAACCTTTTCCCCTAGCCTGACCTTTCCCCTAGCTTAACCTTTTCTCCTAGCCTAAACCTTTCCCCTTGCCTAACCTTTTCCCATAGAATAACCTGACCCCTAGTCTAACTTCTGTCATAGACTAACCTTTTCCGCTAGCATAACCTTTTCCCTTGGTCTATCCTTTCCACTGACCTAACCTTTTCCTCTGGCCTAACTTTCACCCTGGCCTAACCTTTTCCCCTAGCCTAAACCTTTCCCCAAGCCAAATCCTTTCCCCTAGCCTAAACCTTTCCCTAGCCTAACCCTATCCCCTAGCCTAAGCTTTTCCCTGAAACTAACCTTTACACCTAGCCTAACCTTTTCCCAAAGGCTTACCTTTCCCTCTGGTCTAACCTTTTCCCCTAGCATAACTTATTCCCCGACTTAAACTTTTGCCATGGCCTAACCTTTCCCCAGGCCCATCCCTTTCTATAGCGTAACATATCCCCTGACCTAAACTTTACATCTTGCCTAACCTATGCTATCCAAGCCTGGCCCTGAGGCCTTTGCCTTCCATGTTGGGTCCTACCTGCGTTTGCCTTGCAGTAGGACCCCTCCCTGCCTTTGCCTTCCAGGCCCAGGCCCCAAGCCCTTCTTGTTCCAGGTTTGCTCCCCCTGCCTTTGACTTCCCAGCTTGGCCCCAAAGCCTTCACATTCCAGGTTTGCACCCCCCAGCCTTTGCCTTACCGACCTATCCATGAAGCCTTCTAGTTTCAGATTGCCCCCCCGCCCATTCCAGGCTTGGCCCCTAACCCTTGCTCATTTCCAGGTTGGGCCCACCCTCCCATTGACTTCCAGTCCTGGACCCGAACCCTTCAAATTCCAAGTTGGGTTTCCCCGCCCTTGCCTTCTAGGCCTCGTCCCCGAAGCCTTCTCGTCTTCCAGGTTGGGGCCCCCTGCTTTTGCCTTCCAGGCTTGGCCCCGGACACTTCTCATTCCAGCGTTTGGCCCCCACCTTTGCCTTCATGGTTGGGACACCCCTGCCGTTTTCTTCCAGGCCTGGCCCTGAGCCCTTCTCCTTCCAGGTGCGGCACCCCGCCTATGCTTTCCGACCTGTTCCTGAAACCTTCTCGTTACAGTTTGGCCACCGCCTTTGCCTTCCTACGTGTTGCCCGAAGTCTTCTCATTCCAGTGTTTGGCCCCCACCTTTTCCTTTGAGGTTGGACATCCCTGCCGTTTCTTTCCAGCCTGGCCCAAAAAACTGCTTGTTCCAGGTTGGGGCCCTCCCACCTTTTGCCTTTCTGACCTGGCCCCAAAGCCTTCTCATTCTAGGTTGCTCCCAGCCCTTTGATTCCAGGCCTGGCCCCGAACCTTTCTCGTTCCAGTTGGGGCCGCCCCCACCTTCCTTCCATGCCTGGCCACGAACCTTTCTCATTCCAGGTTTGTTCTCCCCACCTATGCCTTCCAGGCCTGGCCACAAACACTTCTCATGCCAGGTTGGTTCCCCCCTGCCTTTGCCTTCCATGTCTGGCCATGAACCCTTCTCATTCCTGGTTTGGTCCCCTCACCTTTGTCATCGAGGCTTGTCCCTGAAGCCTTCTCGTTCCAGGTTGGGCCCCCCCGCATTTGCCTTCCAGGTTGGACTCACCCTCTAGCCTTGCAGGCCTGGCCCTGAACCCTTCCTGTTTCAATTTCGGCCCCCCCGCCTTTGCATTCGGGGTTGGACACCCCCGCTGTTTCCTTCCAGGCCTGGCCCCGAACCCCTTTCATTCAAGGTTGTGCTGCCCCACCTTTGCCTTTCAGGTCGGACCCCCCGACCTTTGCCTTCCAGGCCTGGCCCTGAACCCTTCTCGTTCCAGGTTTGGCACCCCCAGACTTTGCCTTCCTGGCCTGGCTCCAAAGCATTTGCCATCCAGGCTGGGCCCCTGCGCCTTTGAGTTCCCAACCTGGCCCCCCCGCCTTTGCCTTCCAGGACTTGCCCCTAACCCTTCAAGTTCCATGTTGGGCCCCCACGCCTTTGCCTTCTAGACCTGGCCCCGAACCCTTCTCGTTACAGGTTTGCTCCCCCCCCCGCCCCGCCTTTGCCTTCTCGGCCTGACTCTAAAGCATTCGCAACCCAGGTTTGCCCTCCCATGCATTTGCCTTCCTGGCCTGGCCTGTAGCCTTCTCGTTCCAGGTTTTGCCCTTTCACCTTTGCCTTCCAGGTCTGGCCCCGAACCCTTCTCGTTCCAGGTTGGACCAACCCCACCATTGCCTTCCCGGCCTGGCCCCAAACCCTTCTCATTCCAGGTTTGCACCCACCCCCGCTTTTGCCTTCCTGGCCTGGCCACCCACCTTTGCCCTCCAGGCCTCGCCCCAAACCCTTCTTGTTCAAGGTTGGACACCCCCGCCTATGCCTTGCCGGCCTGGGCCTGAATCCTTCTCGTTCCAGGTTGGGCCCCCCAGCCTTTGCTTTCCAGGTTGAACCCCCCGCCCCCCACGGCCTTCCTGGCCTGGGCCCGAACACTTCTCTTTCCAGGTTTGCCCCCCGCCCCCGGCCTTTGCTTTCCAAGTTTGGAACCAAACACTTCTCGTTCCAGGTTGGACCCACTGCCCTCCATGGTCTTCCAGGCCTGCCACCGAAGACTTCGTGTTCCAGGATTGGCTTCCCTGCCTTTGCCTTCCGTCCCTGGCCTCAAAGCCTTCTCGTTCCAGGTTTGCCCCCCCCCCCCCGCCTTCGCCTTCCCGGCCTGGCCCCCAAGCCTTCTCATTCCAGGTTGGGCCCCCCAGCCTTTGCCTTCCCGGCCTGTCCCCGAACCCTTTTTGTTCCAGGTTTGGCCCCCTTACCTTTGCCTGCAAGGTTGGACACCTCCGCCGTTTCCTTCCAGGCCTGGCCCCGAACCTTTCTTGTTCCACGTGGGGCCTCCTGCCATTTCCTTCTAGGCTTGTCCCTGAAGCCTTCTCATTCCAGGTTGCCCCCCCCCACCTCCCCTTTGATTCCAGGCCTGGCCCCTAACATTTCTTGTTCAAGGTGGGCCCCCCTCCGCCCCCCGCCATTGTCGTCATGCCTGGCCATGAACACTTCTTGTTCCAGGTTTGGTCCCCCGGCCTTTGTCTTCCAGGCCTGGTCCCGAACACTTCTCATACCAAGTTGGGCCCTCCTCCCTTTGCCTTCAGGTTTGGTCCCACCGCCTTTGCCTTCCAGGTTGGGCCCCCTGACTTTTGCCTTACAGGCCTAGCGCTGAAACCTTCTCATTCCAGGTTTTCCCACCGCCCCCCGCCCAACACTTTTGCCTTCCCTGCCTGCCCGCCTGCTTTTGCCTTCCAGGCCTGGCCCCGAACCCTTCTTGTTCGAGGTAGGACTTCCCCGCCTTTGCCTTCCCGGCCTGTGCCCTAACCCTTCTAGTTCAAGGTTTGCCCCCCACCACCTTTGCCTTGCAGGTTGGGCCACCCTGCCTTTGCTTACAACATTGGCCCCCCACCCACGCCCAAGCCTTGGCCTTCCCGGCCTGGCCCTAAACTCTTCTCATTCCAGGTTGGGCCCCTGGGCCTTTGAGTTCCCGGCCTGGCCCCCAGGCCTTTGCCTTCCAGACCTGGCCCTGAAGCCTTCTCATTCCAGGTTTGGCCCCCCAGCCTTTACCTTCCATGCCTGGCCCCAAAGACTTCTCTTTTCAGGTTTGGCCCCCCAGCCTTGGCCTTCCAGGTTTGGCCCCAAACCCTTCTCATGCCAGATTTGACCCCCTGTTTTTGCCGTCCTGGCCTGCCCCCGCACCTTCACCTTATAGGCCAGACCCAAACCCTTCTTGCTCGAGGTTGGACTTCCCCACCTTTGCCTTTCCGGCCTGGGCCCGAACTCTTCTAGTACCAGGTTTGGTCCCCCGACCTTTGCCTTGCAGGTGGGGCCATCCCGCCTTTGCTTTCCACATTGGGCTCCCCCAGCCTTGGCCTTCCAGGCCTAGCCCCGAATCTTTTCATTCCAGGTTGAGCCCCTGCGCCTTTGAGTTCTCCGGTCTTGCCCCCAGGCCTTTGCCTTCCAGGCCTAGCCCCGAAGCTTTCTCGTTCCAGGTTTGGCCCCCTAGCTCTGCCTTCCCAGCCTGGCCCCCAAGCCTTCTATTTTCTGATTGGGTCCCCCGGCCTTTGCCTCCCCGGCCTGGCCCCGAACCGTCTCGTTCCAGGTTGAACCCCCTGTCTTTGCCTTCTAGTTTTGGCCCCAAACGCTTCTCGTTCCAGGTTGGTCCCACCCTCCTTTGCCGTCCAGGTTGGCCTCTGCCGTCATTTCCTTCCAGGCTTGCCCCCGAAGCCTTCTTGTACCAGGTTGGGCCCCCATGCCTTTGCCTTCCAGGTTTGAGTCCCCCCACCTTTGCCTTCCAGGCCTAGCCCCGAAGCCTTCTCATTCCAGGTTTGGTCCCCCCACCTTTGCCTTGCAGGCCTGGCCCCGAACCATTTTGTTCTAGTTTAAGCCCCCCAGTATTTGCCTTCTAGTTTTACCCTTCAGCCTTTCCCTTGCACGATTGGCTCCAAACCCTTTTCATTCCAGTTTAGCACTCCCAGGTCTCACCTTGCAGGTTTGGCCCTGAACCCTTTTCGTTCCAGTTGGTTGCCTCCTAATTTGCCTTCCAGGATTGACCCCGAACTCTTCTCATTACATTTTGGGACCACCAGCCTTTGTCTTCCAGATTGCCCCCCCCCAACCGCCCGGCCTTTGCCTTGCAGGTTTGGCCCCAAACCCTTTTCGTTCCTGTTTCCCTCCCCCGACCCCAACCCCAGTCTTTGTTTTGGAGGTTTGGCCCCAAACACTTTTCATTCCATTTTGGGCCCCCTAGCCTTGCCTTGAAGGTATGGCCCCAAACCCTTTTCGTACCAGTTTGGGGCCCCCTGCTTTTGCCTTCCATGCCTGGACTCAAGCCCTTCTTGTTCCATTTTAGGACCCCTAGCCTTTGTCTTCCAGATTGTCCCCTGAGCCTTTGCCTTGCAGGCCTAGCTCTGAACGCTTTTCGTTCCACTTTTGCCCCTCCAGCCTTTGATTTGCAGGTTTGGCCCCGAACCCTTTTGGTTCCATATTGGGACACCTAGCCTTTGCATTGCAGGTTTGGCCCCAAACCGGTCTCATTCTATTTTGGATCCACTAGACTTCTTGCAGGCCTGTTCCCAAACACTTTTTGTTCCAGTTTGGGTCCCCCAGTTTTTGCCTTCCAATTTTGCCCCCCCCAGCCTATGTCTTGAAGATTTGGCCCCCAACTCTTTTCATTCAGGTTTTGCCCCCCAGCTTTTGCCTTGCAGGTTTGGTCCCAAACCCTTTTCATTCCAGTTTGGACCCCGCAATTTTTGCCTTGCAGGTTTGGTCCCGGATGCTTTTTGTTCTAGTTTGGGCCCTGAAGGCTTTGCCTTGCAGGTTGCCCTCACTCAGCCTTTTCCTTGCAAGTTTGACCCTGAACCCTTTTTGTTCGTTAGGACCCCACAGCTTTTCCCTTGCAGGTTTGGCCCCGAATACTTTTCGTTCCAATTTTAGGCTCTGCAGCTTTTGCCTTTCAGGTTTGCTCCCCCAACCTTTGTGTTGAGGTTTGGTTCCGAAACTTTTTCATCCGTTTCGGCCCCTCAGCGCTTGCCTTGAAGGTTTGACCCTGAACCATTTATGTTCCAGTTTGGCCCCCAATCCTTAAAGTTCCAGTTTTGCTCCCTCAGAGTTTGTCTTGCAGGTTTCGCCCCCCAGAATCTGCCTTGCAGATTTGGCCTGAACACTTTTCGTTCAGGTTAGGGGCCCCATAGCCTTTCTCTTGCAGGTTTGGCCCAAACTCTTTTAGTTCCCATTTGGGCCCCGCAACCTTTATCTTACATGTTGGGCCCCGAAACCTTTTGGTTCCAGTTTGGGCCCCACAGCTTTGGCCTTGCAGGTTTAGCCCCAAACATTTTTGGTTGTAGTTTAGGCCTGGCAGCCTTTGCCTGGCACGTTTGGCCCCAAATCCGTTTGATTGCAGTTTGGGCCCCGCAGCCTTTGCCTTACAGGCTTGTCCCCGAACCCTTTTATTCCAGTTTGGGTCCCTTAGAGTTTGCCTTGCTGGTTTGACCCCAAACCCCTTTCCTTCAGTTTTCGGCCCCACAGCCTTTGTCTTGCAGGTTTGACCCACAATCCTTTTTGTTCCAGTTTGGCCCCCGCAGAGTTTGCCTTGCAGATCTGGCCCCAAGCCCTTATTGTTCAGGTTTGGGCACCGCAGTCTTTGCTTTGCAGGTTTGGCCCTGAAACCTTTGGGTTCCAGGTTGGGCCCCGCAGCCTTTACCGTGCAGGTTTGACCCCTCAGCATTTGCCTTGTAAGTTTGTTCCCGAACCCTTTTCATTCAGGTTTCGCCCCGCAGCCTTTGCCTTGCAGGTTTGGCCCTGAACCCTTTTGGTTCCAGTTTTGATCCTGCAGTCTTTGCCTTGGAGGTTTGTCCCCTGAGCCTTTGCCTTGCAGGTTTGGCCCTGACCCCTTTTCGTTCAGGTTTGGGCACCGCAGCCTTTGTCTTGCAGGTTTGACCCCGAACCTTTTAGGTTCCACTTTGGGTGCCCTAGAGTTTGCCTTGCAGGATTGGCCCCGAAACAGTTTCATTTCAGTTTGGGTCCCACAGCCTTTGCCTTGCAGGTTTGGCCCTGAACCCTCTTGGTTCCAGTTTTGGCCCCACAGCCTTTGCCTTGCAGGTTTGGCCCCAAACAGTTTTCATTCCAGTTTGGGTCCCGCAGACTTTGACTTGCAGGTTGGGCCCATAACGTTTTTGTTTCCACATTGGGCCCCACAGCCTTTGCTTTGCAGGTTTGGCCTCACAGCCTTTGCCTTGCAGCTTTGGCCTCGAACCCTTTTGGTACCAGTTTGGGGGCCCCAGCCTTTGCCTTGCACGTTAAAGGCTTGTGATACCCTTTTTTTTCCTTCCCTGTCCTCCTACCCAGCCTCAGGGTCTCTAGAGGAATGTGGCACCCATGGGCTGGAGAGGCTTAGATTTCTCCCTGCCCCTATCGACTTTCATTGGCAGGGCTAGGGCAGAAGGCAGGAGCCTCTAGGCCCAAGAGAGAGGCAGGGGGCAGCATGGGCTGGAGTTGGGCAGGGGCTCAGATTGGAGGTTTTCCCAGGTTCCACTACTCCATCAGTATAGTGAATCAATCTAGTGAATCAATAGATATCTCTATATGAATAAAATTATATATATATATATAAGAGCTGTGGGGCAGGGGGGTTGGGAAAGAGCAAAGTTGTGCCTGTCATGGTGACACAGAAGGGAGTGGGAGCTGAGGAAAAGTGGGGCTTAGTCAGGGAAGGTCTTCTGGAGGAGGGGCACCTTCAGTAGGGCTTTGAAGGGAGGAAGAGCGATAGGCGGTTTTGAGGAGGGAGGCCCAAATCAATCAAGTGACTCAATTGGACATATTGAAGCGCTCCGGGTGGGAGGTGGGACGTGGACCAGGTGATCAGCAGAGAGCTGGGGAGATGGAGGCACAGTGAGAAGGTTAGCACTAGAGGAGCAGAGTGTGTGGTCTGAGATTTAGAAGGAGAGAAGGGAGATGAGGTAGGAAGGGTCAAGTTGTTGAGCTTTAAAGTCAATAGTGAGGAGTTTTTGTTTAATACAGAGATGGATAGGCAAGCCCTGAAGATTTTTGAGGACGGGGGTGACGTGTCCAGAGCATGTTCTGTAGAAAAATATTGGAGGTTTGGTCCCGAATGCTTTTCATTCCAGTTTGGGCCCTCAGCCTTTGCTTTGCAACTATGACCTCAAACCCTTTTGTTTCCAGGCTAAGCCCTGCAGCTTTGCCTTGCAGGTTTGCCCCCCCCCCCCCCCCATCCTTTGCTTTGCAGGTTTTCCCCTAACCTTTTTAGTACCAGTTTGGGCCCCGTGGCCTTTGCCTTCCAGGTTTGGTCCCGAAATCATTTCATTCCTGTTTGGGCCCCCTAGAGTTTAATTTGGAGTTTGGGCCCAGAACCCTTTTTGTTCAGGTTTGGGCCCTACTTCCTTTGCCTTGCAGGTTTGGACCCCAACACTTTTTGTTCCAGTTTGCCCCCCACCCGAGTTTGCCTTCCAGGTTTGGCCACAACCCCTTTCGTTTCAGTTTGGTTCCCCCAGGCTTTGTTTTGCAGGTTTGGCCCAGAACCCTTTTGGTACCAGCTTGAACCCCCTAGAGTTTGCCTTGCTGGTTTGGCCCCGAACCCTTTTCATTCAGGTTTGGGCCCTGCAGCCTTTGCCTTGGAGGTCTGGCCCTGAACCCTTTTGTTTGCAGTTTGGGCCCCGCAGCCTTTGCCTTGCAAGTTTGGCCCCCAACTCTTTTCAATCAGGTTTGGGCCCAGCATCCTCTCCTTTGCAGGTATGGCTCCAAACCATTTTTGTTCCAGTTTGGCCCCCAAAAAGCTTGCCTTGCTGGATTGGCCCCCAACACTTTTTGTTCAAGTTAGGGCCCCGCAACCTCTCCCTTGCAGGTAAGGCCCCAAACCATTTTGGTTCCAGTTTGGCCACAGAGTTTGCCTTGCTGGATTTGCACAGAACCTGTTTCGTTTCAGTTTGTATCCCAAAGGCTTTGTCTTGCAGGTTTGGCCCAAACTCGTTTGGTTCCAAATTGGGCCCCCTAGAGTTTGCCATGCAGATTTGGCCCCGAACCCTTTTCGTTCCAGTTTGGACCCCTCAGTCTTTGCCTTGAAAATATGCCCCCAACCCTTATCGTTCCAGTATGGGTCCCACAGCATTTGCCCTTCCGTTTGGGCCCTGAACTCTTCTCGTTCCATTTTGGGTCAGGCAGCCTTGGCCTTGCAGGTTTGTACCCCTAGCCTTTGCCTTGCAGGTTCGGCCCCCAACCCTTTTTGTTACAGTTTAGGCCCCGCAGCCTTTGCCGTGCATCTTTGGCCCTGAACCCTTTTGGTTCCAGTTTGGGCCCCCTCGAGTTTGCCTTGTAGGTTTGGCCCATAAACCTTTGCGTTCAGGTTTTGGCCCTGAGGTCTTTGGCTTGCAGCTTTAGCCCCAAAACCTTGTGGTACCAGTTTAGGACCTGCAGCCTTTGCCTTGCAGGTTTGGCCCTGAACCCATTTCATTCCAGTTCGGGCCCCACAGTCTTTGCCATGCAGGTTTGCCCCCCAGCCTTTGCTTTGCGGGTTTGGCCCCAAGCCCTTTTGTTTCCAGTAATGGCCCCGCAGGCTTTGCCTGCAGGTTTCGCCCCAAACCCTTTTGGTTCCAGTTTGGGTCCCGCTGTCTTTGCCTTGCAGGTGTGCCCCCCGAGCCTTTGCTTTGCAAGTTTGGTCCTGAACCCATTTGGTCCCATTTTGGTCCCTGCAGCTTTGCCTTGAAGATTTGGCCCCGAACCCTTCTCATTCGGGCTAGGCCCCACAGCCTTTACCTTGCAGTTTGGTTCCCGAAACCTTTTTGTTCAGGTTTGGGCCCTGCAGCCTTTACCTTATAGGTTTGGCCCTCAATCATTACAGTTCCAGTTTGGGCCCCGCAGCCATTGCCATGCAAGTTGGGCCCAGAACCCCTCTCGTTCCTGTTTGGGCCCCGCAGCCTTTGCCTTGCAGGTTGGCCCGGAACGCTTTTGCTCCCAGTTTGGGTCTCGCAGCCTTTGCCTTGCAGGTTTAGCCCCAAACTCTTTTGTTTACAGTTTTGACCCCCTAGACCTTGCCTTGCAGGTTTGCCCCGAACCATTTTCCATATTACTGAATGGACTGCATTGCTACCCTAAAGAGAAAAGGGGGCTGTAGGGTAAGGTGTATGTGTATGTGTGTGTGTGAATAATGGGGGGATGAGTGAGGAGGCTGATGCCACTCATGGGAGAACAAGGTACCTGGGCTCTGTGCAGGAAGCTAGTTCTGTCTGATTTACCTGGGACTGAGAAGATAATTCTATAGATGGGTCAAGCCTCTCTGGGACTACAATCCTGACTGCAGGGTCACTGCACAGCCTCACTCTCAGGAGAAGGGAGCCTTTTGGGCTCATTGTGAAAGATTGTGGTTTCTAATATCAGGAGGAGATCAGGGTGTCTCCCCTATTTCTCTCTGAGAAGCAGCAGTGTGCAGATTCTTGCCTGAAATCGAGTTCATAGCGATGTGGGGAGGATAGAAGGCAGGTATTGTACCAGAAACTGAATTCTATCCAGTGAGCATGTAGTTATGCACCTTCAGTCAATCAATTGGACTGATGGAGTGCCTCCTGTGTACAGAGCACTGTACTAAGCACTTGGGAGAGTAGCCGTAAGACAGTCACGGCTGTCCATAAGCTGCCCATAACAAGCTTACAGTCTAGAGGGAGAGGCAGACATCAATTTAAACACGTAAATGAGTAAATCAATGAGGGCAGATGGTTGTAGTCATCTTAGTGATGTGGTCTGCCTATACGCCTCACCTCTCCAGATGATAGGTTTAATGTTTGGAGGAGGAGAGGGAAAATGGTGTCTGCCAAAGAAACCTATGCTGTCTGCAATCTTCTACCCCTCCTTCTCCAGCTATGAGACAGCAGAAGCTGCAGAAGACTGAAGGGTTTGGCCACAGAAGCAGAGGGCAGGGCAAAGGGCAGGGTGAGAGAACCTGGACCCTCACTAATCCACATGTGTCTCTTAAGGTCAGGTTCCACAACTCCAGATGTGTTTCAGCCAGGACTGGTGGAGAAGGTGTAGTGACATTTTGTTTCCATTAGACCCAAACTATACTGCCTCCTATACAGTGGAGAGCTCTGCAGTGAGTCCTGTGTTTTGGAGGGAGCAGGAGGTGGGTGTTGTGGAGAAGAGAAGCATGGGTCTGTCCTGTTGGCTCAGACATAGGGTATTTCCCCCCAACCCCTCAAAAAGAGGTAGATTGTCTGCAATCCTCTATGCCTCCTCCAGCTCTAAGAAAGACTAGAGACAGACAAGGTGAGAGCAATGAAACATTAAAACACAACACACATGCACAAAATAAAACCAAAATCAGTTCTTTTCCTCTTCTCTCACTTCCTTGTGTGTCAAACAGCAGGAATGAGGGCTTACTTGGGGAAGACGTCTTGGAAATGTGATTTTAGGAGGGCTCTGAAGGTGGGGAGAGTGATGGCTTTTCTGCTTTACAGGGTCAGACTGCTCTGACAGTACAGTACAGTACAGTACAACAGAATGAACAGACATGTTCACTGCAGCCTTGACTCACCACCTTAACAGATCTGTCCCCACTTTTCTGCTTTCCTTCCCTTACACCTTCAAGATGTGCTTGTCTCCCACAAGCTACCAGAGTTCCCTTTCAATCTTATAGGTCCAGCATCAGTTGAATGTAAGGATCTAAGTGGAAGGATATACACCTAATTGTTGTGGGGTGTATAGCTCAGTGCTTGCTGGGTGTGCCTAAGTGCACGGGTGAGTTGAAAAGGTAAATAAAGTTGTGTGTGTGTGTGTGTGTGTGTTTGGTGGGGCTGGTCGTGGGGAGGATGTGAGCTTTAGTCAGGAAAGTCTTACTGAAGAAGAAACAACTTCAGTAGGGCACTTTAAGTTTTGGGCGACCACTGATATGTCCACTATGTAGGTGGGAGGCCGTGTGAATACGTTGGGATGGATGTGGCCCACGTGAGACATGATGAGCAGGCTGCATCTTGCAGGAGCTTCCTAAACTCATCTCAGAGCCAACTGGAGGTGGATGTCTAAGGGGCCCTGGTGATGGGAGGAGAGGAACCAGCCACTTTACCTACCAGAAGCTTCTTATACTACCTGGCTGTGAAGACTGTTCTTCCTTTAGGGCTGGTGCAGAGGAGCTGACTTTCCATCTCTAAGGGAAGGTGATGGGGGCATGTGTGGATGATTAAAGGTTATGACAGGAAAGGAAGGAGGTGGTGAGCAGAGGACCTATCACTCTCAGCACTAAGGCTAGTTCTACAATCTGGGGTTAAGGCTTTATGGCGGGAACTGGTTTTGCCGGGCTTGCCTGTGGGGCTGAGAAGATCCAGGACTCTTAATTCTATAGATGGGTTAATCCTCCCTGAACGCACAGTCCTTTCCACAGGGTCACCCTGCACATCCTTAGTCCCTCCAGAGCTGGAACTCCCTCAGTGGCTGTCTCTGAGGGAGTTGGGCAGGTGCAGGGGAGTGGGGAGGCAATTTTGGGTTAAGGGTGAAGCTGGCCTCCTTGGCAAACTGGCCTTTCAGGTTTGGCACCGACCCCTTTTTGTTAAGGTTCAGCCCCGCAGCATTTCCCTTGCAGGTTTGACATCAAAACCTTTTCGTTCCAATTTGGGCCCCGCAGCCTTTGCCTTGCAGGTTGGGCCCCATACTCATTTTATTCCAGTTCAGGCAAGGCAGCCTTTGCCTTCAGGTTTGGCCCTGAAGACTTTTCGTTCCAGTTTGGGCCAGGCAGCCTTTGCATTGCCGGTATGACCGCCAAACCCTAACCTTTTTCCCTAGCTTATCCATTTTCCACAATCTAACCTTTTTCCCTGGCCTACCTTCTCCCTTGCCTAACCTTTTCCCCTGGCTTACCCTTTTCCCTGGGTCTAACCTTTCCCCTAGCCTAACCTTTTTCTAACCTAACCTTTTCCCCTAGCTTTACCTTTTCTCCTAGCCTAACATTTTTCCCCTAGCCCAACCTTGTCCCCTTAGCCCAACCTTTTCCCCTAGCCCCAACCTTATCCCCTAGCCCTAATCTTTTCCCGTAGCCTGATCTTTTCCCGTAGCTTAACCTTTACCCATAGCCTAACCTAACCTACAGATTTCCCCTAGCTTATCCATTTCCCATAGTCTAACCTTTCCCCTGGCCTAAACATTTCCCTAGCCTCAACATTACCATAGTGTAATCTTTTCCCCTAGCCTAACCTTTTCCCTTGGCCTAACTATATTCCTGACCTAACCTTTTCATCTGGTCTAACCTTTTCCCCTGGCCTAACCTTTTCCCATAACCTAAATTTTTCCCCCTGGCCTAACCTTTTCCCTGAGCCTCACCTTTTTCCTTAGCCTATCCTTTTCCCTGGCCTAAACTTTTCTCGGGGCCTAACCTTTTCCCCTAGGCTAAGCCATACTCCTAGCCTAATGTTTTCCCCTTTCCTAACCCCTTTACCTAACCTAAGCCTTTCCCCTTGCCTAAGCTTTTCCCCTAGCCTAACGTTTTACCTTAGCTTAATGTTTTCCCCTAGCCTAACCCTTTGGATTAACCTTTCCCCTACCCTAACCTTTTCCCCTGGCCTAACTGTTTACCCAGCTTAAACTTTTCTCCTGGCCTATCCTTTTCCCCTACCCTTAGCTTTTCCCCTATTCTAACCTTTTTCCCTAGCCCAACTCCCTCCCCCAGCCTTACCTTTCCACTGACGTAACCATTTTCCATAGCCTAACGTTTTACCCTAGCCTAACTGTTTACCCTAGCCAAACCTTTTCCCCTAACCTAGACTTTAAACCTTACCTAACCTTTAGCCCTCGCCTAACCCTTTCCCCTGGCCTAAACCTTTCCCCTCACCTAACCTTTTTCTCTCGCCTAAACCTTTTCCTTTCGCCTAAACTTTCCCCCTTGCCTAACCTTTCCCCCTACCCTAACATTCTCCCCTATCCTAACCTTTTCACCTGGCCTAATCTTTTCCCCTGGCCTAATCTTTTTCCGTATCCTAACCTCTTCCCCTAGCCTAACATTTTCCCTAGGCGGACCGTTTCCCCAGCCTAACCTTATCCCATTGCTTAACCATTTCCCATAGCCTAACCTTTTCCCGTGGCCTAACATTTTACCCTTGCCTAACCCTTTCCCCTATCCTAACCTTTTCCCCCCAGCCTAAAATTTTCACCTAGCCTAACCTTGTCCAATTGCCTAACCCTTTCCCCTAGCCTAAGCTTTTCCCCTAACCTAAACTTTTCACCCTGCCTAACCTTTTCCCTCGACTAATGTTTTCCCCAACCTATTATTTCCCCTAGCCTATCCTTTAACCCTGGCCTAACCTTTGCCCCTGGCCTAACCTTTGCCCCGACCTAACTTTTTCCCCTAGCCTAATGTTTACCCCTAGCGTAACCCTTCCGTAGCCAAATCTTTCCCCTTGCCTATCCTTTTCCCCTAGTCTAACCTTATCCAATGGCCTATCCTTTTCCCCTGGCCTAACATTTTCCCTTAGCCTAATATTTTCCCCTAACTTAAACTTTACACCTTGCCTAAACTTGTCCCGTAGCCTAACTTTCTCCCTGGCCTAACCTTTTCCTCTGTACTAACCTTTTCCCCTGTCCTAAGGTTTTCCCCGGCCTAACCTTTTCACCCAGCCTAACCTATTCCCCTAGCCTTACCTTTCCCCTTAGCCCAATGTTTTCCCCTAGCCTAACCTTTACACCAAGACCAACTTATCTCCTGCCCTAACGTTTCCCCTAGCCTAACGTTTTCCCCCTAGGCCATCCTTTTCTCCGAAAATAACCTTTTTCCCGGCCTAAACCTATCCCATGGCCTAATCCTTTCTCCTAGCTTAACCTTTTCCCCTAAACTAGCATTTTTGCCTACCCTAACCTTTTTCCTTAGCCTTAACCTTTCCCCTAACCAAACCTTAATAGCTAGCCTAATCTTTTCCCCTAGCCTAACCTTTTCCCCTGGCCTAACCTTTTCCCCTGGACTAACCTTTTACCCTAGCCTAACCTTTTACCCTAGTCTAACCCTTACACCTAGCCTAACCTGCTTTTCCCATAACCTGATCTTTACACCTAGCCTAACCTTTTCCCAAAGTTTTACCTTTCCCCCTGGCCTAACATTTTCCCCTAGCGTAACCTATTCCCCGACTTAAAATTTTCCCAGGTCCTAATATTTTCCCTAGCCTAGCCTTTCCCCTAACATAAACTTTACATCTTATGTAATCTTTTCCGGTAGCCTAACCATCCCCCTCGCCTGACCTTTTCCTTGCCTAAACGTTTGCCCTAGCCTAACATTTTCCCTGATGTAACATTTTCCCCTGCCCTAAATTTTCCCCTGGCCTAAGCTTTTCCCCTAGCCTAACCTTTTCCCCTAGATTAAACTTTTACCCTAGCGTAACATTTTATCTTAGCCTAAGCTTTACCCCTAACTGAACGTTTAAACCTAGTTACCCTGTATCTACCCCAGCGCTTAGAACAGTGCTCTAAAGGCTTAATTTTCCATTGGCCTAACCTTTCCCCCTGGCCTAACCTTTCCCCCTGGCCTAACCTATCACCCTGGCCTAACCTTTTCTCCTAGCATAACCTATTCCCTGGCTTCAACTTTTCCCATGGCCTAACCTTTTTCCCTGGCCTATCCTTATCCCTAGCCTAACCTTTCTCCTAACCTAAATTTTACACCTTGCCTAACTTTTTCCCATAGCCTGACCTTTCCCCTTACTTAACCTTTTGCCCTAGCCTAACCTTTTCTGTTTTCCCGTAGCCTGACCTTTCCTCTCGCCTAACCGTTTCCTCTAGCCTATCCTTTTCCCCTTGTCTAGTCTTTTCTCCTAGCCTAGGCTTTCCCCCAGGCCTTTCCTTTTCCCTGCGCTAACCTTTTCTTCTGGCCTAAGCTTTTCCATGACCTAAGCTTTTCCCCGGCCTAACCTTTTCCCCTAGCCAAACCTCTCCCCTAGCTTACTCTTTTCCCCAGCCTAATTTTTTCCCTAGTTTAACCCTTTCCCCTAGCCTAAGCTTTTTCCCTAAACTAATCTCTACACTTAGCCTAACCTGTTTTTACACTAACCTAACCTTTACACATAGCCTAACCTTTTCCCGAAGGCTTTACTTTCCTAACCTTTCTCCCGACCTAACCTTTTCCCATAGCATAACCTTTTCCCCGACTTAAACTTTTCCCATGGCCTAGGCTTGTCCCCTGGCCTATCCTTTTCCCTAGCCTAACCTTTGCCCTAAGCTAAATTTTACCTCTTGCCTAACCTATGCCTTTCTGGCTTGGCCCCGAGGCCTTCACGTTCCAGGATTGGCTCCCCCGCTTTTGCCTTCCAGGCCTGTCCCCAAGCCTTTCTTGTTGCAGGTTGGGCACCCCGGCCTTTGCCTTCCAGGTTTGGCCCTGAATCCTTCTTGTTCCCGGTTTGGCCCCCAGTCTTTCCCTTCCGGGTTGGGCCCCCCCACCCCCTGCCTTTGCCTTCCAGGCCTGTCCCGAGCATTTCTTGTTCCAGGTTGGGCACCCCGGCCATTGACTTCCAGGCCTGTCCCCGAACCCATCTCGTTTCAGGTTTCCCCTACCTAACCTTCCCGCATCCTATCATCTTTACCAGGCCTTACTTTTTCCCCTAGCCTAACTTTTCCCCAGCCTAACGTTTTTGCCTAGCCTAACCTTTTCCCTTAGCTTAACCTTTCCCCCTAGGCTAACATTGTCCCTTGGCCTATCCTTTTCCCTGACCTAACCCTTTCCCCTGGCCTAACCTTTTTCCTTAGCCTAAACTTTTCCTCCAGCATACTCTTTTCCCCTAGCCTATCTTCTTCCCCGGCCTAAGTTTTTCCATAGCCTAACCTGACCCGAGCCTGACCTTTACCATAGACTAACATTTTTCCTAGACTAAACTTTTCCTTGGCCTATCCTTTTCCCTGACCTAAGCTTTTCCGGTAGCCTTACCTGTTCCTCTGGCCTAATGGTTTCCCCTGGCCTAACTTTTTCCCTGGCCTAACCTTTTTCCCTGGGCTAGCCTTTTCCTCTGGCCTAGCCTTTTCCCCCAGTCTAACCTTTTCCCCCAGCCTAACCTTTTCCCCCAGTCTAACCTTTTGTCCTCGCCTTACCATTTCCCCTGGCTCAACCATTTCCCCTGGCCCAACCTTTTACCTTGGCCTAACCTTGTCCCTTAGCCTAACGTTTTCCCCTAACCTAACATTTTCTCCTAGCCTAACCTCGTCCCTTGGCCAAACCTTTCCGCTAGCCTAACCTGACCCTTAGCCTAACCTTTATCGTAGCCTAAACCTTTCCCCTAGCCTAACCTTCTCCCTGGCCTCACCTTGTCTCCTAGCCTAATGTTGTCCGCTCGCCTAACGTTTTCCCCTCGCCTAAACCTTTTAATAATAATTATAATAATAATAAATAATAATGATGTTGGTATTGGTTAAGCGCTTACTATATGCAGAGCACTGTTCTAAGCTCTGGGTAGATACAGGGTAATCAGGTGACAATCACGTGAGGCTCACAGTCTTAATCCCCATTTTACAGATGAGGTAACTGAGGCACAGAGAAGTTAAGTGACTTGCCCACAGTCACACAGCTGACAAGTGGCAGAGCCGGGATTCAAACTCATGACCTTGGACTCCCAAGCCTGTGCTCTTTCCACTGAGCCATGCTGCTTCTCCTAACGTTATCCTCTAGCCTAACCTTTCCCCTAGTCGACTCTTTCCCCTATGCTACTCCTTCCCCTAGCCTAACCTCTTCACCTAGCCTAACATTT
>NW_024396823.1:0-66142 GCF_004115215.2 Ornithorhynchus anatinus
ATCCTTATTGTTCCAGTTGGGCCCTGCAGCCTTTGCCTTGCAGCTTTGCTCCCCAAGTCTTTGCCTTGCAGGTTTGCCCCCAAATGCTTTTCATTCCAATTTGGGCCCCTCAACCGTTGCCTTGCAGGCTTGGCCCCAAATCCTTTTTGCTCCTGTATGGGCCCTGCAGCTTTTGCTTTGTAGGTTTGTCCTTGAACCATTTTCGTTCCAGTTTGGGCCCCACACCTTTGACTTGCAACTGTGGCCCCAAACCCTTTACATTGCAGTTTGGGCCCTGCAGCCTTTGCATTGCAGGTTTGGCCCCAAACCCTTTTCATTTCAGTTTCGGTCCCATAGTCTTTGCCTTGCAGATTGCCCCAACCAGTCTTTGCCTCTCAGATTTGGCCCCAAACCCTTTTCTTTCCAATTTGGGACCCCTGTCCTTTGCCTTGCAGGTTAGGTCCCGAGCCCTTTCCATTCCAGTTTGGGCCCTGCAGCCTTTGCCTTGAAGGTGTGCCCCCGACCCCGCAGTCTGTGCCTTGCAGGTTTGGCCCCGAACCCTTTTCATTCCAATTTGGGTACCCCTGCTTTTCCCTTTCAGGTTTGGCCCTGAACCCTTTTCATTCTAGTTTGGCTTCCACAGCCTTTGACGTGCAGGATTGGCCCCGAACACTTTTTGTTCCAGTTTGGGCCCCCCAGCTCTTGCCTTGCAGATTTGGCCCCGAACCCTTTTGGTACCAGTTTGGACACCCTAGAGTTTGCCTTTCAGGTTTGGGCCCCGCAGCCTTTGCACAGCAGGTTTGGTCCTGAACCCTTTTCTTCCAGTTTGGGACCCACAGCCTTTGCCTTGTAGGTTTGTTCCCCGAGCCTTTGCCTTGCAGGTTTGGCCACCAACCCTTTTCATTCAAGTTTGGTCCCCACAGACTTTGCCTTGCAGCTTTGGCCCCAAACCCTTTTGGTTGCAGGATAGGCCCCGCAGGCTTTGCCTTGCAGGTTTGGCCCTAAAACCTTTTTGTTCCAGTTTGGGCCCCCTTGATTTTGCCTTGCAGTTTTGACCCAGAACCCTTTTTTTTCAGGTTTCCGCCCTGCAGCCTTTGCCTTGCAGGTTTGACCCCCAACCCTTTTTGTTCCACATTGGCCCTCCCAGAGTTTGCCTTCCAGGTTTGGCCACAAACCATTTCGTTTCAATTTGGGTCCTGCAGCCTTTGCCTTGTAGGTTTGGCCCGGAACCTTTTTGGTACCAGTTTGGGCCCCCAAGAGTTTGCCTTGCAGGTATTGGCCCAAACTCATTTGTTTCCAGTTTGGGCTCCCAAGAGTTTGCCTTGCAGGTATGGCCCCGAACTGGTTTTGTTCAGGTTTGGACCCCACAGCCTTTGCCTTGCAAGTTTGGCCCCGAGCCCTTTTCATTCCAGTTTGGGCCCCACAACCTTGCAGGTTAGGCCCAGATTGCTTTTTGTTTCACTTTTGGTCCCGCAGTCTTTGCCTTGCAGGTTTGGCTCCAAACCCTTTTGGTTACAGTAGGGCCCCCTAGAGTTTGCCTTGCAGGTTTGGCCCACCCCCATCCTTAGCCTTGCAGCTTTGGCGCCGAACCGTTTTTGTTCAGGTTTGGGCCCCGCAGCCTTTACTTTGCAGGTTTGGCCCCGAATCCTTTTGATTCCAGGTTGGGACCCCTAGAGTTTGCCTTGCAGGTTTGACCACGATCCTTTTTGTTCATGTTTGGGCCCCTCAGCCTTTACCTTGGAGGTTTGGCTCCCTACCCTTATTGTTCCAGTTTGGTCCCCCAAGAGAGTGCCTTGCAGGTTTGTCCATGAACCGTTTTGTTTCAGTTTGGGTCCTACAGACTTTGCCCTTTGCAGGTTGGGCCCAGAAGCCTTTTGGTTCCACTTTGGGGCCTGCAACCTTTGCCTTGCAGGTTTGCCCCTAGATCTTTTGCCTTGCAGCTTTGGCCCCGAACTCTTTTGGTTCCAGTTTGGGCCCCCTAGAGTTTGCCTTGCAGGTTTGTCCCCAAACACTTTTCGTTCAGGTTTAGTTCCCGCAGTCTTTGCCTTGCAGGTTTGGCCCCCAATCCTTTTTGTTCCAGTTAGGGCCCCACAGAGTTTGCCTTGCAGGTTTGGCCCCGAACTCTTTTTGTTTAGCTTTGGTCCCCACAGCCTTTGCCTTGGAAGTTTGTCCCTGTACCCTTTTCGTATCTGTTTGGGCCCTGCAGCCTTTGCCTTGCAATTTTGGCCCAGAACCTTTCGGTTCCAGTTTGGGTCCCACAACCTTTGCCTTGCAGGTTTGACCCTGAACCCCTTTATTTACAGTTTGGGCCCCGTAGAGTTTGCATTGCAGGTTTGCCCCCACACCAATCTTCTGCCTTGCAGGTTTGGCCCTGAATTCTTCTGTTTCCAGCTTGGGACCCTGAGAGTTTGCCTGGCAGGTATGGCCCTCAACCGTTTTGTTGCAGTGTGGCCCACTTAGAATTTGCCTTGCAGGATTGGCCCCAATCCCGTTTGATTTCGGTTTGGGTTCCGCAGCCTTTGCCTTGAAGTTTTAGCCCCTAACCCTTTTTGTTCAGGTTTGGGCCCTGCAGCCTTTACCTTGCAGCTTTGGCCCCGAGCCTTTTTGCTTTCAGCTTAGGCCCCACAGCCTTTGCCTTGCAGGTTTGGCCCCTAACACTTTTGGTTCAGTTTAGGCCCCCCAGACTTTGCCTTGCAGGTTTGCCCCCCACAGCCTTTGCTATGCAGGTTTAGTCCCGAACCCTTTGCATTTCAGTTTGGGCCCCGCAGCCTTTGCCTTGCAGTTTTTGCCCCTAACCCTTTTTGTTCAGGTTTGGGCCCCACAGCCTTTACCTTGTAGCTTTGGCTCTGAACCTTTTTGCTTCCAGTTGAGGCCTCGCAGCCTTTGCCTTGCAGGTTTGCCCCCCGAGGCTTTGCCTTGCATGTTTGGCCCAAACCCTTTTCTTTCAGGTTTGGGACCCGCAGCTATTGCCTTGCAGGTTTGGCTCCAAACCCCTTTCATTCCAGTTTGGGTCCAACAGACTTTGCAGTGCAGGTTGGGTCCAGAATGCTTTTGTTTCCAGTTTGGGTCCTGCAGCCTTTGCCTTGCAGGTTTGGCCCTGATTCCTTTTGGTTTGACTTCGGGCCTTGCAGCCTTTGCTTGCAGGTTTGGCCCCAAACCCTTTTGTTTCCAGTTTGGGCCCCCTAGATCTTGCCTTGCAGGTTTGGCCCCGAACCCTTTTGGTTCCAGTTTGGGCCCCGCAATCTTTGCCTCGGAGGTTTGCCCCCACCGGCCCCAATCTTTGCCTTGCATGTTTGGCCCCAAACCGTTTTTGTTCCAGTTTGTGCACCCCAGACTTTGCCTTGCGGATTGGGCCCCTAACCTTTCTCGCTCGTTTGGGCACCCTAGAGTTTTCCTGGCAGGTTTGGCCCCGAACGTTTTTGGTTCTAGTTTGGGCCCCACAGGCTTTGCCTTGCATGTTTGTCCCTGAACGCTTTCGGTTCCAGTTTGGGCCCCAGAGCCTTTGCCTTGGGGATTTGCCCCCCAAGTCTTTGCCTGACAGCTTTGGCCCCGAATACTTTAGGTACCAGTTTGGACCCCGCCCAAATTTAACTTTGCGGGTTTGACCCCGAACCCTTTTGGTTCCAGTTTGGGCCCCCTCAAGGTCGCCTTGCAGGTTTGGTGCCAAATACTTTTCGTTCAGGTTTGGGCCCCGCAGCTTTTGCCTTGCAGGTTGGCCCCAAACCCTTTTTGTTCCAGGTTGGGCCCCGCAGACTTTGCCATGCAGGTTGGGCCCCAAATCCCCCTCATTCCATTTCGGTCCAGACACTTTGCCTTGAAACTCTGGTTCGGACCCCTTTTGGTACCAGGTTGCCCCCAACCAGAGTTTGTCTTGCAGGTAATGCCCCAAAACCTTTGGCTTCCAGTATGGGACCCCTATCATCTGGTGACCCCAGGCCTCGCAGGTCGGGCCCCAAACGCTTTTTGTTCATGTTTGGGCCCTGCTCCCTTTGCCTTGCAGGTTTGCCCTGAACTTTTTCCCCTCTTAATGAATGGACTGCATTGCTACGCCAAATAATAATAATGATAGTATTGCTATTTGTTAAGCGCTTACTATGTGCAGAGCACTGTTTAGAGCATTGGGGTAGATACAGGGTAATCAGGTTGTCCCATGGGAGGTTCACAGTCTTAATCCCCATTTTACAGATGAGGTAACTGAGGCACAGAGAAGTTAAGTGACTTGCCCACAGTCACACAGCTGACAACTGGCAGAGCCGGGATTCAAACCCATGACCTCTGACCCCCAAGCCCGTGCTCTTTCCACTGAGCAACATTGCTTCTCTCCATATCCCAAAGAAAAGGAGGTGTGTGGAGTGGGAGGTGTGTGTGTTTGTGAGTGTGTGTATGTGTGTGTGTGTGTGAATAGTGGGGGGAAGAAGAGTGATGAGGCAGATGCCACTCATGGGAGAACAGGGGCCTGGTCTCTGTGCAGGTAGCTAGTTCTGTCTGATTTGCCTGGGACTGGGAAGACCCAGGGCCCTTGATTCCATCGATGAGGCAAGCCTCTCTGGGACTACGGCCCTGACTATAGGGTCACTGCACAGCCTGACTCTCTGGAGAAGGGACCCTTTTGGGCTCATTATGGAAGATTGTGGTTTTTAATATCGGGAGGAGATCAGGGTGTCTCCCCTATTTCTCTCTGAGAAGCAGAGGTGTGCAGATTCCTGCCTGAAATCGAGCTCATAGCAGTGTGTGCTGGGAGGATAGAAGGCAGGTATAGTACCAGAAACTGAATTCTATCCAGTGTGCATGCAGTTCTGCACCTTCAGTCAATCAATTGGATTCATTTATTCATTCATTCAATAGTATTTATTGAGCGCTTACTATGTGCAGAGCACTGTACTAAGCGCTTGGGATGAACAAGTCGGCAACAGATAGAGACAGTCCCTGCCGTTTGATGGGCTTACAGTCTAATCGGGGGAGACGGACAGACAAGAACAATGGCAATAAACAGAGTCAAGGGGAAGAACATCTCGTAAAAACAATGGCAACTAAATAGAATCAAGGCGATGTACAATTCATTAACAAAATAAATAGGGTAACGAAAATGTGATTGATGGAGTGCCTCCAGTGTGCAGTGCACTGTACTAAGTGCTTAGGAGAGAATCCATAGTACAGACACATTCCCTGCCCATAACAAGCTTACAGTCTAGAAGGGAAAGCAAACATTAATTTAAATATGTAAGTAAGTAAATAAATGAGGGCAGATTGTTGCAGTCATCTTAGTGAGGTGGTCTACCTATACACCTCAACTCTCCAGAAGATAGATTTGATATTTGGGGAAGGAGAGGGAAAATGTCTGCCAGAGAAACCTATGTTTTCTGCGTTCTCCTACCCCTCCTTCTCCAGATATGAAACAGCAGAATCTGTGGAAGACTGAAGGGTGTGGCCCCAGAAGCAGAGGGCAGGGCAACAGGCAGTGTGAGGGAACCTGGCCTCTAACTAATCCACATGTGTCTCTTAATGTCAGGTTCCACAATTCCAGATGTGTTTCAGTCAGGACTGGTGGAGAAGGAGTAGTGACACTTTGCTTCCATTAGACCCTAACTATACTGCCTCCTACCCAGAGGAGAGTTCTGCAGTGAATCCTGTGTTTTGGAGGGAGTAGGAGCTGGATGTGGGGGAGAAGGGGAGCACGAATCTGTCCTGTTGGCTCAGACATAGACACTGTGTTTGCCCCCCAACCCCCTCAAAAAGCTAGGTTGTCTGCAATCTTCTATGCCTCCTTTTCCAGCTCTGAGAAAGACTAGAGACAGACATGTTAAGAGGAATGAAACATTAAAACACAACACACATGCACAAAATAAAACGAAAATCACCTCTTTTCCTCTTCTCTCACTCCCTTCTTTGTCAAATAGTGGAAATGAGGATTTAGTTGGGGAAGACCTCTTGGAGGAGATGTGATTTTAGGAGGGCTCTGGAGGTGGGGAGGAGAGTGATATTTTTTCTGCTTTACAGGGCCAGACTACTTTGACTACTCCTGGGGTCCAGTGTTAGCCGGTCAGATGAGGTGGGCTGTGAGGAGGGAACTGATACAGGAAAGAAAGGTAGGGTAGGGGTCAGGCCAGAGATGAAACCCCCTGGAAAGCTGTTTGGAATTTGTGATTCCCTGGACAAATCCTTTCATGCTAGAGATTCAATCCAATCTTGTCTCTTAAACCCGTATCCCATTGTACCCTATCTTTCCCAAAGCCATCCCCTCTTCCAGTGAGCTACTATAGCTTCCTCCCAGGACACCTGATCTCTAACCCAGCTGTTTCAATCAGATTGATTATTGATGTCAGTCCGGGCCCCGCCCCTCTCCTTCCCTATATAAGCCTCCAGAGGCTGAGGCTATTTGGAGTTGAGTGTGTTGGCTTTAATGCGAAGGACTGTGGAGTTTAGGAGGTTAGAGGAAAGTTTTGGGGGTGAAGGAGTTATGGAGTTTGGGGTCATTTTGAATCTGCTTTCTGGCTTGCTTACTAGAGGCTCTTCTGGGCCAGGTAATTTCCTTAAAGGTGTCCTTGGCAGGCTATGTGAAGGTATAATCTTTCCCCTTTCTCGACCTTATTTGTTCCTGTGAGGGAGGTGGATAGTGGGGTGAAGGGCCTAACACTCCATTTCAGAAATATTCTTGGCCACTCAAACTGCCTTTTTGTTCTCCAGCCTTTCTCTGTGGCTGTGGAAATTCCAAGAGACACTTCCTTCCTGCAATTAATCAGTGGGGTTTACTGAGTGCTTACTATGTGTAGAGCACTATACTACCTGACATGTTCACTGCAGCCTTGACTCACCACCTTAACAGACCTGTCCCCACTTTTCTGCTCTCCTTCCCTTACACCTTCAAGATATGCTTGTCTCCCACATACTAGCAGAGTTCTCTTTCGGTCTTATAGGTCCAGCATCAGTTGAATTGGGAGGACCCGATTAATACAATACAGATAAGGTAAGGATCTAAGTGGAAGGCTATAGACCTAATTGTTGTGGGGTGTATAGTTCAGTGCTTGGTGGGTGTGCCTAAGTGCATGGGTGAGTTGAAAGGGTAAATCAAGTGTGTGCTTTTGTGTGTGTATGTGGTGAGGCTTGGTGTGGGGAGAATGTAAGATTTAATGAGGGAAGGCTTACTGAAGAAGAAACAATTTCAGTAGGGCTCTTAAAGTTCTGGGAGACCACTGGTATGTACACCATGTAGGTGGGAGGCTGTGTGGATATGAGGTGGGATGGGTGAGGTCCACATGAGACATGATGAGCAGGCTGGATCTTGCAGGAGTTTCCTAAACTCAGAGCCATCTGGAGGTGGATGTCTAAAGGGTCCTGGTGATGGGAAGAGAGGGACCACCCCATTTTGCCTACCACAAGCTTCTTATATTACTTGGCTGTGAAGCCTGTTCTTCTTTCAGGAAGAGGAAAGTGCAGAGGAGATGAATTTCCATCTTACAGAGGAAGTTGATGGGGGCATGTGTGGATGATTAAAGGTTATGGCAGGAGAGGAAGGAGGTGGTGAGGGTCTATCACTCTCAGCACTGAGGCTGGTATTACAATCTGGGGTTAAGTCTCTGTGGAGGGAACTGGGTTTGCCGGGCTTCACTATGGGTTGAGAAGATCCAGGACCCACAGTCCTTTCCCCAGGGTCACCTTGAACATCCTTAGTCCCTTTAGAACTGGAACCCCTCAGTGGCTGCCTCTGAGGGAGTTGGGCAGGTGCAGGGGGGTGGGGCCAGTCTTGGTTTAAAAGTGAAGCTGGCCCCCTTGCAAGCTGGCCTTGCAAGTTTGGCCCCGAACCCTTTCGTTCAGGTTTCGGGCCCACAGCATTTCCCTTGCAGGTTTGACACCGAAACCTTTTCGTTCCAGTTTGGGCCCCACAGCCTTAGACTTTTAGGTTGGTCCTGAACCCATTTCATTCCAGTACAGGCGAGGCAGCCTTTGCCTTTAGTTTTGGCCCCGAACCCTTTTCATTCTAGTTTGGGCTAGGAAGCCTTTGCCTTGCAGGTATGGCCTGAAACCCTAACTTTTTTCCCTAGTTTATCCATTTCCCACAATCTAACCTCTTCCCCTGGCCTAACCTTCTCCCTTGCCTAACTTTTTACCTTGGCTTATCCTTTTCCCCTAAGCTAATCTTTTCCCCCCAGCCCAACCATTTCCCCTAGCCCAACCTTTTCCCCAGCCAAAACCTTTCCCCTAACCTAACCTTTGCCCCTAGCCTAACCTTTTCCCCTAGCTTAACCATTTCCCATACTCTAACATTTTCCCTGGCCTAACATTTTCCGCTAGGCTAATCTTTTCCCCTAGCCTAAACTTTTCCCTTGCCCTAACCTATATTCCTGACCTAAACTTTTCCCCTGGCCTAACCTTTGCCCCTGGCCTAACCTTTGCCCCTAGCCTAACTTTTGCCCCTGACCCAACCTTTTCCCTGAGCCTAACCTTTTCCCTTGGCCTATCCTTTTTACTGGCCTAAAATTTTACAAAGGCCTCAGTGCTTCCCCTGGCCTAACCTTTTGTCAGGGCCTAACCTTTTCCCCTAGGCTAATCTATACTCCTAGCCTAACGTTTTCCCCTTTCCTAACCCCTTCACCTAGCCTAAGCCTTTTCCCTTGCCTAACCTTTTCCCCTAGCCTAATGTTTTACCTTAGCCATGTTTTCCCCTACCCGAACGCTTCCCTTGCCTAATCTCTCCCCTGGCTTAAACCTTTCTCCAGGCCTATCCTTTTCCCCTAGCCTTAACCTTTCCCCTATTCTAGCCTTTTACCCTAGCCCAACCCCCTCCTCGAGCCTAACATTTCCCCAGACATAATTTGCCATATCCTAACCTTTTACCCTAGCCTAATCCTTTAGCCTAGCCAATCCTTTTCCCCTAACCTAGACTTTAGACCTCGCCTAACCTTTTCCTGTAGCCTAACCGTTTCCCTGGGCCTAATCCTTTCCCCTATCCTAACATTTTCCCCTAGCCTAACCTTTTCACCTGGCCTAATCTTTTCCCCTGACCTAAGCTTTACCCCGGCCTAACCATATTCCGTATCCTAACCTTTTCCCCTAGCCTACCATTTTCCCTAGCCTAACCGTTTCCCCAGCCTAACCTTATCCCATTGTTTAACCATTTCCCATAGCCTAACCATTTCCAGTGGCCTAACATTTTACCCTGGCCTAACCCTGTCCCCTATCCTAACCTTTTCCCCTAGCCTAAACATTTCTCTTTGCCTTACATCTTTCCCTAGCCTAAACTTTTCTCCTAGCCTAACCTTTTCAGCTGGCCAAACCTTTTCTCAAAGCCTAGCCTTTCCCCTAGCCTAACCTTTTCCCTTGGTCTATCCTTTCCCCTGGCCTAACCTTTGCCTGTGGCCTAGCCTTTTCCCCTGGCCTACCTTTTTCCCCTGGCTTAACCATTTCCCTTAGCCTAACATCTTCACCTAGCCTAATGTTTTCTCCCAGCCTAGCCCTTTCCCCAGGCCTAACCTTTTCCCTGACCTAATCTTTTCTCCTGGACTAAGCTTTTCCCCTAGCCTAACCTTATCCCCTAGCCTAACCTTATCCCCTAGCCTAAACTTTTCCACTAACCTAACTTTTCACCTTGCCTAACCTTTTCACCTAACCTAACCTTGTCCATTGCCTAACCCTTTCTCCAGCCTATGTTTTTCCCCTAACCTAAACCTTTCACCCTGCCTAACCTTTTCCCTTGGCCTAACATTTTCCCCGGACTGACCTTCTCTCCTAGTCATACCTTTTCCCCCTAGCCTAACTTTTCCCTTACCTAATCTTTCCCCTGGTCTAACCCTTTCCCCTGTCTTATCCATTTTAAGACTAACCTTTTCCCTTAGCCTAACCTTTTCCCCTAACCTAAAATTTTCTCTTTGCATAACCTTTCCCCTAGCCTAAACTTGTCCCCTAGCCTAAACCTTTCTCCTAGCCTAAACCTTTCCTCTAGCCTAAAACTTTCCCCTAGCTTAACCTTTTCCCCTAGCCTAATCTTTATCCCTAGCCAAATCTTTCCCCTTGTCTAACCTTTTCCAATGGCCTATCCTTTTCCCCTGACCTAACATTTTCCCTTAGCCGAATCTTTTCCCCTAACTTAAACTTTACACCTTGCCTAAACTTATCCCCTAGCCTAACCTTTCCCCTAGCCTAACCTTTCCCTTAGCCTACCTTTACCCCTAGCCCAACCTTCTCCCTGGCCTAACATTCTCCCTAGCCTAAACTTTTCCCCTGGCCTAAACTTTTCCCATGACTGAACTTTTCTCCTAGCCATACCTTTCCCCCCTAGCCTAACCTTTCCCTTACCTAATCATTCCCCTGGTCTAACCCATTCCCCTGGCCTATCCATTTTCCATAGCCTAAGCCCTTCCCTGGCCTAACCTTTTTCCCCTAGCCTAAGCTTTACCCCTAGCCTAAGCTTTCCCCTTGCCTAACCTTTTCCAATGGCCTATCCCTTGTCCTGGCCTAACATTTTCCCTTAGCCGAATCTTTTCCCCAACGTAAACTTTACACCTTGCCTAAACGTATCACATAGCCTAACCTTTCCCCCAGCCTAAGCTTCTCCCTGGCCTAACTTTCTCTCTAGGCTTATCTTTTCCCCTTGCCTGACCTTTTCCTCTGGTCTAACCTTTTCCCCTCGATTTAGCTTTTCCCCGGCCTTTCTTTGTTTCTTTGTTCCTTTCTTTGTTTCCCCTACGCTATCCTTTTCCCCTACCATAACCTTTTTCCCGGCTTAAACTTATCCCACGGCCTAATCTTTTCCCCTAGATTAACCTTTTTCCGTAACCTACACTTTTTGCCTACCCTAACTTTTTTCCTTAGCCTTAACCTTTCCCCTAACCAAACCTTTATACCTAGCCTAACCTTTTCCCCTAGACTAACCTTTTCCCCTGGTCTATCCTTTCACCTAGCCTAACCTTATCCCTTGGCCTATCCTTTCCCCTAGGATAACCTTTTCCCCTAGCCTAACCTTATTCCTTGGCCTATCCATTCCCCTAGGCTAACCTATTCCCCTAGCCTAACCTTTCCCATTGCCTAACCCTTTCCCTGAGCCCAAACTATTCTCCTACCCTAACATTTACAACTAGTCTATCCTGCTTTACCCCTAACCTAACCTTTGCACCTAGCCTAACCTTTTCCCATAAGCTTACCTTTCCCCCTGGACTAACCTTTTCCCCTAGAATAACCTATTCCCTGTTTTAAACTTTTCCCATGGCCTAACCTTTTCCCCTGGGCTTTCCTTTTCTCTAGCCTAACCTTTTCCCTACCATAAACTTTACACTTTGCTTAATCTCTTCCTAGGTGAGTAGCCTAAGTAGCCTTACTTGTCTCCTCACCTAAAATTTTACCCTTGCCTAACCTTTCCCCTCACCTAACTTTTCCCCTCACCTAACCTTTCCCCTCAGCTAACCTTTCCCCTCGCCTAACCTTTCCCCTCACATAACCCTTCCGCAAGCCTAACCTTTCCCCCTTCCCCAACCTTTCCCCCTTCCCCAACCTTTCCCCTCGCCTAATCTTTCCCCTCGCCTAACCTTTTGCCCTAGCCTAACATTATCCCTGATGTAAAATTTTCTCTTATCCTAAACGTTTCCCCTCCTCTAAACATTTCCCCTGCCCTAACCTTTTCGGGTGGCCTAAGCTTTTCCATAGCCTAAGCTTTGCCCCCAGCCTAAAGTTTTCCCCTACCCTACCCTTCTCCCTGGCCTAACCTTTTCCCCTATCCTAACCATTTACCATAGCCTAACCTTTTCCTGACTTAACCTTTTCCTCTAGCCTAAACATTTCCTCTAGCCTAACATTTCCCTTGCACAATCTTTCCACTGGCCTAAGCTATTCCCCTTGTTTATCCATTTCCCATAGTGTAACCTTTTCCCGGGCCTAACCTTTTCCCTTAGCCTAACCTTTTCCCATAGTGTAACCTTTTCCCTGGCCTAACCTTTTCCCCTAGCCTAACCTTTTCCCCTAGTGTAACCTTTTTCTCTAGCCTAACATTTTACCATAGCCTAACCTTTTCCCTGACCTAACATTTTTCCCCAGACCAACCATTTTCCAGAGCCTAATCTTCCCCTGCCTAACCTTTTCCCAGCCTAATCTTTTCCATGACAAAAGCTTTTCCCTGGCTTAACCTTTTCCCCTAGCCTAACCCTATCCCCTAGCCTAAGCTTTTCCCTGAACCTAACCTGTACACCTAGCCTCACTGATTTTCCCCAAACCTAAACTTTACAACTAGCCTAACTTTTCCATTCAATAGTATTTATTGAGTGCTTACTATGTGCAGAGCACTGTACTAAGCGCTTGGAATGTATAATTCTTCAACAGTTAGAGACAATCCCTGCCCATTGATGGGCTCACAGTCTTATCGTGGGAGACAGACAGTAAAGCAAAACAGAACAAAACAAAAAAAAGATAACATTATCATGATAAATAGAATCAAGGGGATGTACATCTCGTTAACAGAATAAATAGGGTAATAAATTATATATACAAATGAGGAAAGTGCTGAGGGGAGCGGAAGGGGGATGAGCAGAAGGTGGGGTGGGGAAAGGAGGGAGAAGGTGGGGAGCTCAAACTGTGAAGGCATCTTGGAGGAAGCGAGCTCTCAGAAGGGCTTTGAAGAGGGGAAGAGAGTTAGTTTGGTGGATGTGAGGAGGGAGGGCATTCCAGGACAGTGGTAGGACGTGGGCCAGGGGTCGATGGCGGGATAGGCATGAACGGGGGACAGTGAGGAGGTGAGAGGTAGAGGAGTGGAGTGTATGGGGTGGACAGTTGAAAGAGAAAAGGGAGGTGAGGTAGGAAGGGGCAAGGTGAGATTCAAAACATGCAAGAAAAACTCTAGGGGGCCCAAACTGGAACCAAAAGGATTCGTGCCAAACTTGCAAGGAACATCTATGGGGTGCTAAACTGGTACCAATAGTGTTCGGGGCCAAAGCAGCAGGGCAAGGTCTAGGGTGCCCAAACTGAAACCCTAAGTGTTTAGGGCCCAACCTGCAAGGCAAAGGTTACAGGCCCCATACTGAAACCAAAAACGTTCAGGGCCAAACTGCAAGCAAAAGCTGGGGCAGCAAACTTGCAAGGCAAAGTCTGTGGACCCCAAACTGGAACGAAAAGGGTTCAGGGCCAAACCTGCAAGGCAAGGGTTGCGTGGCCCAAACTGGAACAAAAATGGTTTGGGGTCAAAGCAGCAAGGCAAGCTCTAGGGGGCCCAAACTGGAAACAGAAGTATTCATTCATTCATTCATTCAATAGTATTTATTGAGCGCTTACTATGTGCAGAGCACTGTACTAAGCGCTTGGGATGAACAAGTCGGCAACAGATAGAGACAGTCCCTGCCGTTTGACGGGCTTACAGTCTAATCGGGGGAGATGGACAGACAAGAACAATGGCAATAAATAGAGTCAAGGGGAAGAACATCTCGTAAAAACAATGGCAACTAAATAGAATCGAGGCGATGTACAATTCATTAACAAAATAAATAGGGTAATGGAAATATATACAGTAGAGCAGACGAGTACAGTGCTGTGGGGATGGGAAGGGAGAGGTGGAGGAGCAGAGGGAAAAGGGGAAAAAGAGGGTTTAGCTGTGGAGAGGTAAAGGGGGGGTGGCAGAGGGAGTAGAGGGAGAAGAGGAGCTCAGTCTGGGAAGGTCTCTTGGAGGAGGTGAGTTTTAAGTAGGGTTTTGAAGAGGGGAAGAGAATCAGTTTGGCGGAGGTGAGGAGGGAGGGCGTTCCAGGACCGCGGGAGGACGTGGCCCAGGGGTCGACGGCGGGATAGGCGAGACCGAGGGATGGTGAGGAGGTGGGCGGCAGAGGAGCAGAGCGTGCGGGGTGGGTGGTAGAAAGAGAGAAGGGAGGAGAGGTAGGAAGGGGCAAGGTGATGTAGAGCCATGAAGCCTAGAGTGAGGAGTTTTTGTTTGGAGCGGAGGTTGATAGGCAACCAGTGGAGTTGTTTAAGAAGGGGAGTGACATGCCCAGATCGTTTCTGCAGGAAGATGAGCTGGGCAGCGGAGTGAAGAATAGACTGGAGCGGGGCGAGAGAGGAGGAAGGGAGGTCAGAGAGAAGGCTGACACAGTAGACTAGCCGGGATATAACGAGAGCCTGTAGCAGTAAGGTAGCCGTTTGGGTGGAGAGGAAAGGGCGGATCTTGGCGATATTGTAGAGGTGAAACCGGCAGGTCTTTGTATTCGGGGCCAAACCTGCAAGGGAAAGGCTATGGGATCCATACTGGAACCAACAGCGTTTGTGGGCCCAACAACATATAAGGCAAAGGCTTGGGGGCAAATTGGCAAGGCAAACTCTAGGGGGCCCAAACTGTAACCAAACGGGTTTGGGGCCAATCCTGCAAGGGAAAGGCTGCAGGGCTGAAACCTGAATGAAAGGGCTCGGGGCCAAACCTGCATGACAAACTCTAAGGGTCCCAAACTGGAACCAAAAGAGTTAGGGGCATTACCTGCAAGGCAATCTTTGTGAGTGCCAAGCTGGTACCAAAAGGATTCGGGTGCTCACCTTCAAGGTAAAGGCTGTGGGACCCAAACTAGAACAAAAAGGGTTCAGGGCCAAACCTGCAAGGCAAAGGCTGCCTGACCCAAACTGGAACGAGAAGGGTTCGGGGCCCAACTAGCAAGGCAAAGGCTGTGGTGCCCAATCCTGAAAGAAAGGTTTTCGGGGCCAAACTTAATAGGCAAACTCAAGGGGGCACAGACTGGAATCAAAAGGGCTCTGGGCTCTGCAAGGCAAAGGCTGAGGGGCCCAAATGGGAACAAGAAGCACTTGAGGCCCAAACTGCAAGGCTATGTCTGCTGGGCCCAAACCCAAAAGGAAATGATTCTGGGAGAAACTTGGAGGACAAAGGATGCAGGCCCCTAACTGGAAAAGGATGCGTTCAGGCCCAAGCTGCAAGTCAAAGGCTGCAGTGCCCAAACTGGAACAAAAAGGGTTCGGGGCCAAACTTGCAAGGCAAATTCCGAGGACCCAAACTGGAACGAAAATATTTGGGGCCAATCCTGCAAGACAAAACTGGGGGAGCCAAACCAGAACAAAATGGGTATGTGACCAAACCTGCCAGGCAAAGGCTGCAGGACCCAAACTGAAACGAAAAGGGTTTGGGCCCAAAATTGCAAGGCAAACTCTGCGGGGGGCCAAACTGGAACCAAAAGTGTTTGGGGCCAGATCTGCAAGGCAAAGCCCGTGGGGTCCAAACTGGAACCAAAAGGGTTCGGGGCCAAACCTGCAAATCAAAGGTTGGGGGACCCAAACTGGAACCAAAAGCATTAGGGGCCAAATCTGCAATGCAATCTCTGAGAGGGCCAAACTGGAACCAAAAGGGTTCTGGGCCAAACCTGCAAGGCAAATTCTGTGGGGGCCAAACAATCCAAATGGGTTCGGGGCCAATCCTCTAAGGCAAAGGCTGTGGGGCTCAAACCTGAATGGAAAGGATTTGGTGCCAATCCTGCAAGACAAACTCTAGGGGGCCCAAAGTGGAATGAGAAGGGTTAAGGAAAAGGCTGTGGGGCTCAAACCTGAACGACAAGAATTCAGAGCCAATCCTGCAAGACAAAATCTAGGGGAGCCAAATTGGAATGAGAAGGGTTCGGGGCCCAACCTGCAAGGCAAAGTCTGGGGGACAAAATTGGAAGGAAAAGGGTTTGGGGCTAAACCTGCAAGGTAAAGGCTGCGGGTCCCAAAGTGGAATGAAAATGGTTCCGAACCAAAGCTGCAAAACAAAGGCTAGTGGGGCAAGCCTGCAAAGTAAAGGCTGTGGGGCCCAAACTGGAACCAAAAGGGTTCAGGGCAATACCTGCAAGGCAAACTCGGGGCGGGGTGGGCAAACCTGAACAAAAAGTGTTCGGGGCCAAACCTGCAAGACAAAGGCTGCAGGGCCCAAACTGTAATCAAAAGGGTTCAGGGCCAAGGCTGCAAGGCAAAGGCTGTGGGGCCCAAACCTGAACGAAAAGGATTCAGGGCCAAACATGCAAGGCAAATGCTGGATGGACAAACCTGCAAGGCATAGGCTGCGGGGGCCAAACCTTAACGAAAAGGGTTTGGGGCCAAACCTGCAAGGTAAAAGGCTGGGGGGACAAACTTGCAAGGCAAAGGCTGTGGGGTGCAAACTGGAACCCAAAGCGTTTGGGGCCAACCAAACAAGGCAAAGGCTGCCTGGCCCAAACTGGAAAGAAAAGGGGTCAGGACCCTACCTGAAAGGCAAAGGCTGTGGAGCCCAAACCGGCCCGAAATGTGATCTGGGCCAAACCTGCAAGGCAAAGGCTGGGAGTGGCAAACCTGCAGCAGAAAGGCTGCAAGGCCCAAAATGGAACCAAAAGGCTTCTGGGACAAACCTGCAAGGTAAAGGCTGCCTGGCCCAAACTGGAACCAAAAGGGTTCGGAGCCAAATCTGCAAAGCAAAGGTTGGGGTGGGGCTCAAACAGAAACGAAAAGGGTTCAGGGCCAAACCTGCAAAGTAAGGTCTGGGGGTGCCAAACCTGCAAGGCATAGACTGGGGGGCCAAAACTGGAACGAAAAGGGTGAGGGGCTCGACCTGCAAGGCAAAGGCTGTGTGGATCAAACAGGAACAAAAAAGGATAGGGGCCCAACCTGCAAAGCAAAGTCTGTGGGGCCCAAACTGGAACGAAGACAGTGCGTGGATAAACCTGCAAGGCAAAGGTTGTGGGGCTCAAACCTGAAAGAAAAACCTTCAGGGCCAAACCTGTAAGGCAAATTCTAAGGGGCCCAAATTGGAACCAAAAGGGTTCAGGGATAAACCTGCAAAGCAAAGGCTGGGGGGCGGGGAAGGGGTAAACCTGCAAGGCAATGGCTGCGGGGCCCAAACTGAAACTAAAAGGGTTTTGGGCCAAACCTGCAGGGCCAACTCTGGGGGGCCAAACTGGTAAAAAAAGTGTTTGGGGCCCAATCAGCAAGGCAAAGTTTGCAGGGCCTAAACTGGAACAAAAAGGGTTTGGGGCCAAATCTGCAAGTCATAGGCTGTGGGCCCCAAACCTAATGTAAATTGTTTGGGACCATACCTGCAACACAAAAGGCTGGGGGACAAATTTGCAAGGCAAAGACTGCGGGGCCCAAACTGGAACCAAATTATTTGGGGCCAAACCTGCAAGGCACTGGCTGGGGGGGCCAAACCTGCAAGGCAAAGGCTTTGGGTCCCAAACTGGAACCAAAAGGCTTCGGGGCCACACCTGCAAGGCAAACTCTAGGGGGCCCAAACTGAAACGAATAGGGGTCAGAGCCCAACCTGCAAGGCAAAACTGTGGGAGTCAAACGAGAACCACACGGGTTTAGGGCCAAACATGCCAGGCAAAGGCTGCCTGACCCAAACTGCATCGAAAACGGTTCGGGGACAAGCCTGCAAGGCAAACTCTCGGGGGGGCCAAACTGGAAACAAAAGGGTTCTGGGACAAACCTGCAAGGCCAAGGCTGAGGGGCCCAAACTGAAACGAAAAGGGTTAGGGGCCAAACCTGCAACACAATGATTGCGGGGCTCAAACTGCAATGGAAAGGATTCGGGGCCAAACCTGCAAGGCAAAGTCTGAGGGGCCCGGACTGGAATGAAAAGGGTTTGGGATCAAACCTGCAAGGCAAAGCCTGCAGGGCCCAAACCTGAACGAAAAGTGTTTGGGGCCAAATCTGCAACGCAAAGGCTGCGGGGCACAAACTCGAAAGAAAAGGGTATGGATTCAAAGATGCAAGGCAAAGACTGCGGGGCCCCAAGTGGAACGAAAAGCGTTGGGGGCAAACCTGCAAGGCAAAGCATTGGGGCCCAAACTGGAAAGAAAAGTGTTTGAGGCCAGACCTGTGAGGATAAAACAGGGAGCCCCAAACTGGAATGAAAAGGGTGCGGGGCCAAACCTGCAAAGCAAAGGCTGGGGGTCCCAAACTGGAATGAAATGGGTTCAGGGCCTGGCCTGCAATGAAAAGTTTAGTGGACTCAAAATAGAATGAGAATGATTTGGAGCCAAACCTACAAGACAAAAGCTATGGGGGCAAACCTTGAACAAAAAGGGTTCAGGGCCAAACCTGCAAGTCAAAGGCTGGGGGCCAAAAGTGGAACCAAAAGGGTTCGGGGCAAGCCTGTAATGCAAAGGCTCAGGGGAAAATCTGGAAGGCAAAGGTTAGGGGTCCCAAAATGGAAAGAGAAGGGTTCGAGTCCAGGCCTGGAAGGTAAAAGCAGGGGACCCCAACTGGAACGAAAAGGGTTCAGGCCAAACCTGAAAAGTAAGCCTGGGGAGGCCCAAACTGGAATGAAAAGGGTTTGGAGCCAAACCTGCAAGGCAAAGCCTGGAGTGGGGAAACTGGAACGAAAAGTGTTCAGGGCCAAACCTGCAAGGCAAAGACTTGGAGGGGGCGGTGGGGGAAATATGGAAGGCAATGGCTGGGGGTCCCAAAATGGAACGGGAAGAGTTTGGGGCCAGCTCGGGAAGGCAAAGGCAGGGGGCGGGGGGGGGGGGCAGGGGGCCCAACCTGGAACGAGGAAGGTTCGGTGCCAGGCCTGGAACCAAAGGCGGTGGGGGCCCAATCTGGAATAAGAAGGCCTGGGGGCCATGTCTGGAAGGCAATGGCAGGGGGGCCCAACCTGGAATGAGAAGGCTTAAGGGTCAGGCCTGGAAGGAAATGGCGGGGGAGTCCAACCTGGAAGACAAAGGCGGGTGGGCCCAACCTGGAACAAGAAGGGTTCGGGGCCAAACCCGGAAGGCAAAGTCGGGGGGTGGGGTCCAACCTGGAACAAGAAGGTGCGGGGCCAGGCCTGGAAGGCAAAGGCATGGGGGCCAACTTAGAACAAAAGGGTTCAGAGCCAAGCCTAAAAAGAAAATACGAGGGGACCAAACCTGGAATGAGAAGGGTTCATGACCAGACCAGAAAGGCAAAGTCCAGGGGGACAGGCCGGGAAGTTCAAGGCGGAGGGGCCCAACCTGGTATGAGAAGGGTTTGGGGCCAGGATGGGAAGGTAAAACCTGGGGCCCCGAAACTGGAACGCGAAGGCTTCAGGGCCAGGCATGGAAGGCAATGGTGAGAGGCAGGGAGGCCCAACCTGGAACAAGAAGGGTTAGGGGCCAGGCCTGGAAGGCAAAGGCGGTGATGCCAAACCTGCAACGAAAAGGGTTCAGGGCCGGGCCTGGAGGGCAAAAGCTGGGGCACCCAATCTGGAAGGAGAAGGCTTCAGGGCCAGGCCTGGAAGGCAAAGGCTGGGGGCCAAATCTGGAACGAGAAGGCTGCAGGGTCAGGCATGGAAGGAAATGGTGGGAGGCGTGGGGGCCCAGCCTGGAACGAGAAGAGTTAGGGACCAGGCCTGGAAGGCAAAGGCAGAGAAGCCAAACCTGGAATACGAATGCTCTGGAGCCAGGCATGGAAAGCAATGGTGGGAGGCGGGGGGAGCAACCTCAAACGAGAAGTGTTAGGGGCCAGGCCTGGAAGGCAAAGGCGGGGGTCCAGGCCGGGAACTCAACAGTGGAGGGGCACAACCTGGAATGAGAAGGGTTCGGGGCCAGGCCTGAAAGGTAAAGGTAGGGGCCAGGCCAGGAAGGTACAAGCTGTGGGTGGACGCGGGGGGCAATCCTGGAACAAGAAGTGTTCGGGGCTAGGCCTGGAAGACAAAGGTTGGGGGGGGGCAAACCTGGAAAGAGAAGTGCTCGGGGCCAGGCCTGGAAGGCAAAGGCGTGGGGGCCCGATCTGGAATGAGAAGGGTTAGGGGCCAGGCCTGGAAGGCAAAGGCGGGGGGGCCAGGCCAGGAACTCAAAGGCGCAGGGACCCAACCTGAAACAAGAAGAGCTCGGGGCCAGGCCTGGAAGGCCAAGGCAGGGGGGCAGGGGCCGAACGTGGAAAGCAAAGGCAGGGTGGCCCAATTTGCAAGGCAAAGTGGGGGGGGGGGCAACTTGGGACTAGAAACGTTTGGGCCCAGGCCGGGAAGGCAAAAGCTGGGGTTGGGGGGTGCAGGGGGGGGGCACAGACCTGAAATGAGAAGGGCTTGGGGACAAACCTGGAAAGCAAAGGTGGTGGGGCCAAACCTGGAAAGCAAAGGCGGTAGGGCCAAACCTGGAAGACAAAGGGAGGAGGGCCCAACTTGGTACGAGAAGGGTTCTTGACCAGGCCTGGAAGGCAAAGGTGGAGAGACCAAGCCTGGAATGAGAAGGCTATGGGGCTAGGCCTGGAAGGCAAAGGAGGGGGGACCCAACCTGGAACGAGAAGGATTCAGGGCCAGGCCTGGAAGGCAATGGCAGGATGGGTCCGACCTGGAACACGAAGGCTTCGGGGCCAGACCAGGAAGGCAAATGCTTGCCGGAGCGGGGGGGGGGGGGACCTAGAATGCGAATGCTAAAGATCCAGGCCGGGAAGGCAAAGGTTGTGGGGAGACAAACCAGGAAGGCAAAGGTGGGGGGGGGGTTCAACCTGGAAGTAGAAGCGTTTGGGACCAGGCCTGGAAGGCAAAGGTGGGGGAACCAAAGCAGGAACGAGAAGGGTTCGTGGCCAGACATGGAAGACATAGGCGGGGGGACCAAACCTGGAGCCAGAAGGGTTCGTGACCAGGCATGGAAGGCAATGGCGGGGGGGCGGGGGGGCGGGGGACGGGGGGGAGGGCCCGCCTGGAACGAGAAAGGTTCAGGGCCAGGCCTGGAATCAAAGAGGTGGGAGCAACCTGGAATGAGAAGTCTTCGGGGCCAGGTCAGGAAGGCAAAGGCAGGGGGGCCCAACCTGGAATGAGAAGGGTTTGGGACCAGGCCTGGAAGCAAACGGCGGGGGTATTCAACCTCAAAGGCAAAGGCGAGGAGACCAAACCTGGAAAGAGAAGGATTTGGAGCCAGGCCTGGAAGGCAAAGGGGGAGGGACCAAACCTGGAACGAGAAGGCTTCGGGAACAGGCCTGGAAGGCAAAGGGGGAGGGACCAAACCCAGAATGAGAAGGCTTCGGGGACAGGCCTGGAAGGCAAAGGCTGGGAGACCCAACCTGGAACATGAAGGCTTCAGGGCTGGGTCGGGAAGGCAAAGGCTGGGGGGCCAAAGCAGGAACATGAAGGCTTTGGGGCCAGGTCAGGAAGGCAAAGGCCGCGGGGGTGGGGGAGCAAACCTGGAACAAGAAGGTTTCCCTGCCAGGCCAGGAAGTCAAAGGCATGGAGGGATCCAACCTGCAAGGCACAGGCAGTTGGGCCCAAGCTGGACTGCAAAGGTCTTGGAGCCAGGCCAGAATGACACTGGTTAGGCAACATGCAAAGTTTAGGTTAGGGGATATGTTATGCTAGGGAAAGGGATAGGCCAGGGGAAAGCTTAGGCCATGGGAAAAGCTTAAGTTGGGGAATAAGTTAGGCTAGGGGAAAAGGTTAGACCAGGGGCAAAGGTTAGGCCAGGGGGAAAGGTAAGCCTTCGGGAAAAGGTTAGGCTAGGTGTAAAGTTTAGGTTAGGGGAAAAGCAGGTTAGGTTAGGTGTAAAGATTAGGTTCAGGAAAAAGTTTAGGCTAGGGGATAGGGTTAGGCTAGGGCAAAAGGTTAGGCTAGGGCAAAAGGTTAGGCCAGAGAAAAGGCTGGGCTAGGGAAAAAGGTTAGGATCGGGGAAAAGGTTAGGCCGGGGAAAGGGTAGGCCGGGAAAATGGATGGTCTGGGGAAAAAGGGTATGTCAGGGAAAAGTTTAGGCTATGGTAAATTGTTAGACTGGGGAAAAGGTTACACTAGGGGGAAAGGTTAGGCCACGGAGAAAGTTAGGCTAGGGGAAAAGGTTAATCTTGGGGAAATGTTTAGGCTAGGAGAAAAGGTTAGGCCAGGGAAAAGGTTAGACTATGGGGAATGGATAAGCAAGCAGAAAAGCTTAGGCCAGGGGAAAGATTTTGCAAGGGAAAGGTTAGGCTAGGGGAAATTTTTAGGCTAGGGGAAAAGGTTAAGTCAGGGAAATGGTTAGGCTATGGTAATTAGTTAGGCCAGGGGAAAAGGTTATACTAGGGGAAAGGTTAGGCTAGGTAAAAAAGCTAGGCCAGGGAGATGTTAGGCTGGGGAAAACTTTAGGCTAGGTGAAAAGCTTAAGCCAGGGAAAAGTTTAGGCCAGCGGAAAAGGTTAGGACAGGGGAAAAGGTTCGGGCAAGGGAAAATGTTACATCAGGGAAAATGTTAGGCTAGGACAAAAGGTTAGGCGAGGGGAAACGTTAGGCGAGGGGAAAGGATAAGTGAGGGAAAAGCTTAGGCGAGGGGAAACGTTAGGCGAGGGGAATAGGTTAGAATGTGGGAAAACGTTAGAATGTGGGAAATTAATAACCTAGGGAAAAAGGTTAGGCAAGGGAAAAATGTTAGGCTAGGGGAAAGATTAGGCTAGGGGAAATGTGAGGTTGGGGAAAGTTTTAGGCTGGGGAGAATGTCAGGGTAGGGGAAAAGGTTAGGAGAGGGAAAAAGTTTAGGGGAAAAGGTTAGGCTGGGGGAAAGGTAAGGCTAGGGGAAAAGTTTAGGCTAGGGGAAAAAGTTAGACCAGGGCAAAAAAGGTAAGGCCAGGGAGAAGGTTAGTCCAGGGGAAAAGGTTAGGTCAGGGGAAAAGGTTAGGTCGGGAAAAGGATAAGCCAAGGGAAAAGGTTAGGCTAGGGGAAAACTTTAGGCTAGGCTAAAGGTTAGGCTAGGGTCAGGTTAGGCTATCTGAAAAGGTGAGGGCATGGGAAGAGGTTAGGCCAGGGGAAGAGGGGCTACCCTCTAGGTTAGGTTAGGTTAGTCTAATCCAGGTTAGGTTAGGCTAGGGGAAAAGGTTATTTCAGGGAAAAGGATAGGCAAAGGGTAAAGGTTAGTCTATGCAAAAACATTTGGCTAGGGGAAAGGTTAAGCTATGGGAAAAGGTTAGGCTACAAGAAAAAGTTAGGCTAGGGCATAAGGTTAGGCGAGGGGAAAGGTTAGGCTATGGGAAAAGGTTAGGCAAGGTTAGGAGAAAGGTTAGGTTAGGCTAGAGGAAAAGGAGAACCACGGAGAAGGTCAGGCTAGGGGATAAGTTTAGGCAAGGTGTAAAGTTTAAGTTAGGGGAAAAGATTCGGCTAAGGGAAAATGTTAGGTCAGGGGAAAGGGATAGGCCATTGGAAAAGGTTAGGCAAGGGGAAAGATTTGGCTAGGGATAAAGATTAGGCTATGGGAAAAGGTTAGTCTAAGGGAAAAGTTTATGCTAGGGGAGAAGTTTAGGCTAGGGGAAAAGTTTAGGCCAGGGGAAAAGGTTATGTAAAGAGAAAATTTTAGGTTAGGGGAAAAGGTTAGGCTAAGGGGAAAGGTTAGTCTTGGGGAAATGTTTAGGCTAGGGGAAAAGGTTAGGTCATGGAAAGGCTTAGTCTATGGGGAAAATGGATAAGACAGGGGAAAGGGTTAGACCACGGGAAAGATTAGGTAAGGGAAAGGTTAGGTTAGGGGGGAAAGGTATGGCTAGGGGAAAAGGAATGGCTAGGAGAAAAGGTTAGGTAGGGTGAAAGGTTTAGGTTAGGGGAAAAGTTTAGGCTAGAGGAAAGAGTTAGGCGATGGACAAGGTTAGGCTTGGTGAAAAGGTTAGGCAAGGTGAAAAGTTAGGTTAGTGAAAAAGGTTAGGCTAGGGGATAAGGTTAGGCTAGGGGAAAGGTTTAGTCCAGGAGAAAAGATGAGGTCAGGGAAAAGATTAGGCCTGGGGAAAAGGCTAGGCTGGGAAAAAGTGTTAGGCTAGGTGAAGATGTTAGGCTATGGGAAATGGTTAAGCTATAGGAAAAAGCTAGGCCAGGGGAAAAAGGTAGTCCACAGGCAAAGGTTAGGCCAGGGGAAAGGATAAGCCAAGGGAAAAGGTTAGGCTAGGGGAAAGGTTAGGCTTTGAGAAAAGGTTTGGCCAGGTGAAAAAGTTAGGCTAGGGGAAAGGTTTAGGCTAGGGAAAGACATCAGGCAAAGAGAAATGAAAGCTAGGGCAAAAGGTTAGGATGGGGTCAGGGTTAGGCCAGGGTAAAATGTTAGGCCATGGGAAATGGTTAGGCTTTGGGAAATGGTTAAGCAATGGGATAAGGTTAGGCTGGGGAAACGGTTAGGCTAGGGAAAATGTTAGGCTAGAGGAAAAGGTAAGGATACAGAATACGGTTAGGCCGGGGTAAAGCTTAGGTCAGAGGAAAAGATTAGGCCAGGTGAAAAGGTTAGGCTAGGGGAAAATGTTAGGATGGGGAAAAGGTTAGGCCCAGGGAAATGGTTAGGCTACAGGAAAAGGTCAGGCAAGGTCTATAGTCTAGGTTAGGGGAAAAGGATTGGTTGGCGAAAGGGTTAGGCTAGGGTAAAAGGTTAGGATATGTGAAATGATTACGTCAGGGGAAAGGTTAGGCTCGGGGAGAATGTTGGGCTAGGGTAAAAAGCTAGAATGGGGAAAGGTTAATGCTAGGGGAAAAGGATAGGTCAGGAGAAAAGTTTAAGCCAGGTAAAAAGTTATGCTAGGGGAAAAGGTTAGGCTAGGGGAAAAGGTTAAGCCAGGGGAGAGATTAGACATGAGAAGCATGAGGGTAGGGGAAAACATGGTTAAGGTAAAACATTAGGCTAGGGGAAAAGGTTAGGCAAAGGAAAAAGCTTAGGCTAGGTGAAGGGGTTAGGAAAGGGGAAAATGTTAGGCTAGGAGTATAGGTTAGCCTAGGGGACAAAGTTAGGTCCTGAGAAAAAGTTAGGCCAGGGGAAACGGTTAGGCCTTGGGAAAATTTTAGGCCAGTGAAAAGGATAGGCCAAGGGAACAGGTTAGGCTCAGGGAAAAGGGTGGGTCAGGGGCAAAGGTTAGGTTAGGGGCAAAGGTTAGGCTAGGGACAAAGATTAGGCTATGGGCAAAGTTTGGCCAGGGACAAAGGTTAGGCCAGGGGCAATGGCCAGGAGAAAAGGTTAGGTCAGGAATATAGGTAAGGCCAAGGGAAAGGATTAGGCTAAAAGAAAAGATTAGGCTAGGGGAAAAGGTAAGGCCAGGGAAAAGGTTAGACCATGGTGAATGGATAAGCTAGGGGAAAAGGTTAGGTTAGGGGAAAAGGTTAGGCTACGGGAAAAGATTAGACTGGGGAAAAGGTTGGGCTAGGGGAAAAGGTTGGGTTAGGGGAAAAGGCTAGGCTAGGGGGAAAGGATACGCTAAGGTAAAAGGTTAGGCAAGAGAGAAGGTTAGGCCAGGGGAAAACTTTAGACTGTGGGAAATGGATGAGCTGGGGAAAAAGGTTAGGGTTTGGGGCCATACCTGCAAGGCAAAGGCTGCCTCGCCTGACCTGGAATGAAATGGGTTCAGGGCCCAACCTGAAAGTCAAGGGCTGTGGGGTCCAAACTGGAACGAAACAGTTTGGGTGTCAAACCTGCAAAGGAAATGCTGTGGGGCCAAAACATGAATGAAAAGGGTTCGGGGCCAAACTTGCAAGGCCAGCTTGCAAGGGGGCCAGCTTCACTCTTAACTCTAGACTGCCCCCCACCTCCCTGCACCCACCCAACTCCCTCAGAGACAGCCAATGAGGAGTTCCAGTTCTGGAGGGACTAAGGATGTTCAAGGTGACCCTGTGGAAAGGACTGTGGGTTCAGGGAGGATTAATCCATCTATAGAATTAAGGGTCCTGGATCTTCTCAGCCCCACAGTCAATCCCGGCAAACCCAGTTCCCTCCACAGAGACTTAACCCCAGATTGTAATACCAGCCTCAGTGCTGAGAGTGATAGGCCCCTCTGCTCACCACCTCCTTCCTCTCCTGCCATAACCTTTAATCATCCACACATGCCCCCATCAACTTCCTCTGGAAGATGGAAATCCATCCCCTCAGCACTTTCCTCTTCCTAAAAGAAGAACAGTCTTCACAGCCAGGTATTTTAAAAAGCTTCTGGTAGGCAAGGTGGGGTGGTCCCTCGATTCCCATCACCAGGACCCTTTAGACATCCACCTCCAGATGGCTCTGAGTTGAGTTTAGGAAACTCCTGCAAGATCCAGCCTGCTCATCATGTCTCATGTGGACCTCACCCATCCCAACTCATCTCCACACAGCCTCCCACCTACATGGTGTACATACCAGTGGTCTCCCAGAACTTTAAGAGCCCTACTGAAATTGTTTCTTCTTCAGTAAGCCTTCCCTCATTAAATCTTACATTCTCCCCACACTAAGCCTCACCACATACACACACACAAGCACACACTTGATTTACCCTTTCAACTCACCCATGGACTTAGGCATACCCACCAAGCACCCAACTATACACCCCACAACAATTAGGTCTGTAGCCTTCCACTTAGATCCTTACCTTACCTGTATTGTATTAATCGGGTCCTTCCCATTCAACTGATGCTGGACCTATAAGACTGAAAGAGAACTCTGCTAGTATGTGGGAGACAAGCATATCTTGAGGGTGTAAGGGAAGGAGAGCAGAGAAGTGGGAACAGGTCTGTTAAGGTGGTGAGTCAGGGATGCAGTGAACATGTCTGTTAGTTCTGTTGTACTGCACCCTTCCTAACCATGTAATATAGTGCTCTACACATAATAATAATAATAATAATAATGTTGGTATTTGTTAAGCGCTTACTATGAGCAGAGCACTGTTCTAAGCGCTGGGGTAAACACAGGGGAATCAGGTTGTCCCACGTGAGGCTCACAGTCTTAATCCCCATTTTCCAGATGAGGGAACTGAGGCACAGAGAAGTGAAGTGACTTGCCCACAGTCACACAGCTGACAAGTGGCAAAGCTGGGATTTGAACTCATGAGCCCTGACTCCAAAGCCCGTGCTCTTTCCACTGCGCCACGCTGCTTCTCTCATAGTAAGCACTCAGTAAACACCACTGATTAAATGCAGGAAGGAAGTGTCTCATGGAATTTCCACAGCCACAGAGAAAGGCTGGAGAACAGAGAGGCAGTTTGAGTTGCCAAGGAGACTTCTGAAATGGAGTGTTAGGCCCTTCACCCCACTATCCACTTCCCTCACAGGCACAAATAAGGTCAGGAAAGGAGAAAGATTATACCTTCACATAATAGCCTGCCAAGGACACCTTTAAGGAAATTACCTGGCCCAGAAGAGCCCCTAGTAAGCAAGCCAGAAAGCAGATTCAAAGTGACCCCCAAAACTTTCCTCTAACCTCCTAAACTCCACAGCCCTTCGCATTAAAGCCAACACACTCAGCTCCAAATAGCCTCAGCCTCTGGAGGCTTATATAGGGAAGGAGCGGGGCGGGGCCCGGACTGATATCAATAATCAACCTGATTGAAACAGCTGGGTTAGAGATCAGGTGTCCTGGGAGGAAGCTCTAGTAGCTCACTGGAAGAGGGGATGGCTTTGGGAAAGATAGGGTACGATGGGATATGGGTTTAAGAGATAGGATTGGATTGAATCTCTAGCATGAAAGGATTTGTCCAGGGAATCACAAATTCCAAACAGCTTTCCAGGGGGAGTCTCATCTCTGGCCTGACCCCTACCCTACCTTTTTTTCCTGTATCAGTTCCCTCCTCACAGCCCCCACATCTGACCGGCTAACACTGGGCCCCAGGAGTAGTCAAAGCAGTCTGGCCCTGTAAAGCAGAAAAAATATCACTCTCCTCCCCACCTCCAGAGCCCTCCTAAAATCACATCTTCTCCAAGAGGTCTTCCCCAACTAAATCCTCATTTCCACTGTTTGACAAAGAAGGGAGTGAGAGAAGAGGAAAGAGCTGATTTTGGTTTCATTTTGTGCATGTGTGTTGTGTTTTAATGTTTCATTGCTCTTAACGTGTCTGTCTCTAGTCTTTCTCAGAGCTGGAGAAGGAGGCATAGAAGATTGCAGACAACCTAGCTTTTTGAGGGGGTTGGGGGGCAAACACAGTGTCTATGTCTGAGCCAACAGGACAGACTCGTGCTCCCCTTCTCCCCCACATCCAGCTCCTACTCCCTCCAAAACACAAGATTCACTGCAGAGCTCTCCTCTGGGTAAGAGGCGGCATAGTTAGGGTCTAATGGAAGCAAAGTGTCACTACACTTTCTCCACCAGTTCTGACTGAAACCCATCTGGAGTTGTCGAACCTGACATTAAGAGACACATGTGGATTAGTTAGAGGCCAGGTTCCCTAACACTGCCTGTTGCCCTGCCCTCTGCTTCTGTGGCCAAACCCTTCAGTCTTCCACAGATTCTGCTGTTTCATATCTAGAGAAGGAGGGGTAGGAGATCACAGACAACATAGGTTTCTTTGGCAGACACCATTTTCCCTCTCCTCCACCAAATATTAAATCTATCATCTGGAGAGTTGAGGCATATAGGCAGACCACCTCACTAAGATGACTGCAACAATCTGCCCTCATTCATTTACTTATTTACGTATTTAAATTAATGTCTGCCTTCCCTTCTAGACTGTAAGCTTGTTATGGGCAGGGAATGTGTCTGTCCTATGGATTCTCTCCCAAGCGCTTAATACAGTGCTCTGCACACAGGAGGCACTCCATCAATCCAAGTGATTGACTGAAGGTGCAGAACTGCATGTACACTGGATAGAATTCAGTTTCTGGTACAATACTTACCTTCTACCTTCCCAGAACACACTGCTATGAACTCGATTTCAGGCAGGAATCTGCACACCTCTGCTTCTCAGAGAGAAATAGGGGAGACACCCTGATCTCCTCCCGATATTAAAAACCACAAACCTTCATAATGAGCCCCAAAGGGTCCCTTCTCCTGAGAGTGAGGCTGTGCAGCGACCCTGTAGTCAGGACCGTAGTCCCAGAGAGGCTTGCCCCATCGATAGAATTAAGGGCCCTGGGTCCTCTCAGCCCCAGGCAAATCAGACAGAACTACTACCTGCACAGAGATCAGGCCCCTGTTCTCCCATGAGTGGCATCTGCCTCATCACTCTTCTTCCCCCCACTATTCACACACACACACATACACACACTCACAAGCACACACACCTCCCACTCCACACCCCTCCTTTTCTTTGGGATGTGGAGAGAAGCAATGTGGCTCAGTGGAAAGAGCATGGGCTTGGGGGTCAGAGGTCATGGGTTCGAATCCCGGCTCTGCCAGTTGTCAGCTGTATGACTGCGGGCAAGTCACTTAACTTCTCTGTGCCTCAGTTACCTCATCTGTAAAATGGGGATTAAGACTGTGAGCCTCCCATGGGACAACCTGATTACCCTATATCTACCCCAATTCTCTAAACAGTGCTCTGCACATAGTAACCACTTAACAAATACCAATATTATTATTATTTGGGGTAGCAATGCAGTCCATTCAGTAAGAGGGAAAAAGGTTCAGGGCAAACCTGCAAGGCAAAGGGAGCGGGGCCCAAACATGAACGAAAAGCGTTTGGGGCCCGACCTGCAAGGCCTGGGGTCACCAGATGATAGGGGTCCCATATGGAAGCCAAAGGTTTTGGGGCATTACCTGCAAGGCAAACTCTGGTCAGGGGCAACCTGGTACCAAAAGGGGTCAGGACCAGAGCTTCGAGGCAAAGTGTCTGGACCGAAACGAAACAAGATGGATTTGGGGCCCAACTTGCATGGCAAAGTCTGCGAGGCCCAACCTGGAACAAAAAGGGTTCTAGGCCAAACCTGCAAAACAAAAGCTGCGGGGCCCCAACCTGAACGAAAAGTATTTTGGGCCAAACCTGCAAGGTGACAATGAGGGGGCCCAAACTGGAACCAAAAGGGTTCGGGGTCAAACCTGCAAAGAAAAACTTTGGGGGCCAAACTGGTACCCAAGTGCTCGGGGACAAACCTGTAAGGCCAAGACTGGAGGGGGCAAACCTCCAAGGCAAAGGCTCTGGGGCCCAAATTGGAACCAAAAGCGTTCAGGGACAAACATGCAAGGCAAAGCCTGTGGGGCCCAAACTAGAACTAAAACTGTTCGGGGCCAAACCTGCCAGGCAAACTCTAGGGTGCCCAAACTGGAACGAGAAGGGTTAGGGGCCCAATCTGCAAGGCAAGCTCTAGGGGGCGCAAACTGGAAATAAAAGGGTTCGGGGCCAAACCTGCAAGCAAAGGCTGCAGGGCCCAAAGTGACATCAAAAGGGATCGGGCCCAAACCTGCAAGGCAAAGGCTGCAGGACCGAACCTGGAAACAAAAGCATTCTGGACCCAACCTGCACTGCAAAGTCTGCGGGACCCAAACTGTAACCAATAGGGTTTGGAGCCAAACCTGCAAGGCAAAGGCTGTGGGGCCCATACTGGAATAAGAGTGGTTCAGAGCCAAACTTGCAAGGCAAAAGCTACGGGACCCAAACCTGAACGAAAAGAGTTCGGGGCCAAACCTGTAAGGCAAAGCCTGGGGGGGCAAACATGCACGGCAAAGACTGTGGGGCCCAAACTGGAACCCAAAGGATTCGTGGCCAAACATGCCAGGCAAAGGCTGTGGGGCCCAAAGTGGAACCAAATGGGTTCGGGGCCAAATCTGCAAGGCAAGGGCTGTGGGGCCCAAACTGAAACAAAAAGGGTTCAGGGCCAAACCTGCAAAGCAAAGGCTGTTGAGGGCAAACGTGCAAGGCAAAGTCTGGGGCGCTAAACTGGTACCAAAAGTGTTCGGGGCCAAACCTGCAAGGTAAATTCCATGTGGGCCACACTGCAAAAAAACGGTTGAGGGCCATACCTGCAAGGCAAACTCTAAGGGTCCCAAGCTGGAAACAGAAGGGTACGGGCCAAACCTGCAAGGCAAAGGATGGGGGTGGGGGTGGGGCAAGCCTGCATTGCAAAATCTATGGGGCCCAAACTGTTAACAAAAGGGTTAGGGGTCAAATCTGCAAGGCAAAGGTTGCAGGACCCAAACTGGAACTGAAAGGTTCTGAGCCAAACCTTCAAGGCAAAGGCTGCAGGGCCCAAACAGGTACGAAAAGGGTACAGGGACAAACTTCCAAGGCATAGGCTGTGGGGCCCAAAGCCGAACAAAAAGGGTTAAGGGCCAAACTTGCAAGGCAAAGACTGCGGGAACCAAACCTGAATGAAAAGCATCTAGGGACAAACCTGCAAGGCAAATTGTAGGGGGCCCAAACTGGAACCAAAAAGTTCGGGGCCAAAGCTGCAAGGCAAAGGATCGGGGGGCAAACCTGCAAGGCAAAGTTTGTGGGTCCCAAACTGGAATGAAAAGGGTCCGGGGCCAAACCTGAAAGGTGAACTCTAGGGGGTCCAAACTGGTACCAAAAGGGTTCAGGATGAAACCTGCAAGGCAAACTCTCGGGGGGCCAAACTAGTACTAAAAAGTTTCCCGACCAAACCTAGAACTCAAAGTCTGTGGTACCCAAACTGAAAAGGAATGGGTTGGGGCCAAACCTGGAAGGCAAACTCTTGGGGGGCCAAACTAGGACAAATAGGGTTGCGGCCTAAACCTGCAAGGCAAAGGCTGTGAGGCCCAAACTTGAAAGAAAAGCGTTTGGGGCCCAAACTGCAAGGCAAAATCAACCTGGGCCAAACTGGAATAGAAAGGTTTTGGGCCACACATGCAAAGCAAAGTCTGCAGGGCTCAAAGTGGAACTAAAAGGGTTAGGGGAAAAAGCTGCAAAGCAAAGGATGAGGGGGCCAACCTGCAAGGCAAAGGCTGCAGGATCCAAACTGGAACCAAAAGCTTTCCAGGGCCAACCTGCAAGGCAAAGGCTGCGGGGCCAAAACTGGAACAAAAAGGGTTCTGGGCCAAACCTACAAGGCAAAGGATGTAGGACCCAAACTGAAATGAAACTGGTTGGGGCCAAACCTGAAAGGCAAACTCTGGGGGGACCAAACTGGAACAAAAAGGGTTGGGGGTCAAACCTGCAAGGCAAAGGCCGTGGGACCCAAACTAGAACGAGAAAGGTTCGGGGCCCAACCTGTAAGACAACGTCTGGGGGACCCAAACTGGAACCAAAAGGGTTTCGGGTCAAACCTGCAAGGCAGAGGCTGCGGGGCCCCAGCTGGAACCAAAAGTGTTCGGGGCTGAAGCTGCCAGTCAAAGGCTGCGGAACCAAAACTGAGACAAAAAGGGTTTGGGGCCAAACCCGCAATGCAAAGGCTGCGGGGCTCAAATGGAAACCAAAAGCATTCGGGGCCCAACCTGCAAGGCAAAGTCTTCGGGGCCCAAACTGGAGCAGAAAGGCTTCTGGACAAAACCTGCAAAGCAAAGGATGTGGGGCCCAAACTGGAAACAAAAGGTTATGGGGCCAAACCTGCAAGGCAAACTCTAGGGGGCCCAAACTGTAACCAAAAGCATTCGGGGAAAACCCGCAAGGCAAAGGCTGTGGTACCCAAACTGAAATGAAAAGGGTTTGGGCCAAACCTGCAGAGCATATTCTGGGGGTGCCACACTGAAACGAAATGAGATGGGGGCCAAACGTGCAAGGCAAAGGCTGTGGAACCCAGACAGAAACAAAGAGCGTTCAGGGCCAAATCCTCAAGGGAAACTCTAGGGGGCCCAAACTGGAACGGGAAGGGTCCAGATCCCAACAAGCAAGGCAAAGTCTGGGGGACCCAAACTAGACCAAAAGGTTTCGGGACCAAACCTGCAAGGCAAAGGCTGAGGGATCCAAACAGGAACCAAAAGAGTTTGGGGCCAAACCTGCAAGGCAAAGGCTGCAGGACTCAAACTGAAACAAAAAAGATTCAGGGCCAAACCTGCAAGGCAAATTCTGGGGGACAAAACTGGAAAAAAAGGGCTCGGGGCCAAACCTGCGAAGTAAAGGCTGCGGGGCACAAAGTGGAACCAAAAGAGTTAGGGCCAAAGCTGCAAGGCAAACCGTAGGGGGAAACCTGCAAGGAAAAGGCTGTGGGGCCCAAACTGGAACCTAATTGTTCAGGGTCAAACCTGCAAGACAAAGGCTGGGGGTCAAACCTGGAATGAAAGGGGTTCAGGGCCAAACCTGCAAAGCAAAGGCTGCAGAGCCCAAACCTGAACGAAAATGGTTTGGGGCCACACCTGCATGGCAAAGGCTGCGGTACCTAAACTAAAACGAAAAGGGTTCGGGTCCAAACTTGCAAGGCAAACTCTGGGGGTGGGGTGGGGGGGCCAAACTGGAATCAAAAGTGTTCATGGCCAAACTTGCAAGGCAAAGGCTGCAGTACCCAAATGGAAACAAAAAAGGTACGGGGCCAAACCTGCAAGGCAAACTCGGGGGAGCCAAACCGGAACAAAATGGGTTGGGGGTCAAACCTATAAGGCAAACTCTAGGGTGACCAAACTGAAAGCAAAAGTGTTCGGAGCCAAATCTGCAAGGCAAAGGTTTCAGTACCCAAACTGAAATGAAAAGTGTTCGGGGCCAAACCTTCAAGGGAAACTCTAGCAGACCCAAACTGGAACGAGAAGTGTTTAGGTCCCAACCAGCAAGGCAAAGTCTGAGGGACCCAAATTAGAACAAAAGACATCAGGACCAACCCTGCAAGGCAAACTGTGGGGCAGACAAACTGGTACCAGAAAGGTTCAGGGCCAAAGCTGCAAGGGATAGGCTGTGGGACCCAAACTGAAATAATAACGGTTCAGGGGCAAAGGTCAGAGTTTGCAGGGCAAACTCTGTGGGGGGCCAAACTGGAACGAAAAGGGTTTGGGGCCAAACCTGCAAGGCAAAGGCTGAGGGGCCCAGACTAGAACCAGAAGGGTTCGGGATCAAACCTGCAAGCCAAAGGCTGGGGGGGCAACCTACAAGGCAAAGGCTGTGGGACCCAAACTGGAAAGAAAAGTGTTCAGTCAAGGCAAAGACCGTGAGTCCCAAACTGGAACGAAAAGTGTTCAGGGCCAAACCCGCTAGGCAAAGGCTGCGGGGCCCAGATTGGAATGAAAACGGTTCAGGGCCAAACCTGCAAGGCTAACTCTGTGGGGGGCCAAACTGGAACAAAAAGGGTTTGGGGTGAAACCTGCAAGGCAAAGGCTATGGGACCCAAACTGGAACGTGAGGGATTCAGGGCCAAACCTGCAAGGCAAACCCTGGGGGACCCAAACTGGAACGAAAAGGGTTCTGGGCCAAATCTGCAAGGCAAAGGTTCAGGGCCGAAACTGGAACAAAAGGGTTCAGGGCCAAACCTGCAAGTCAAGACCTGGGAGTCCCAAACTGGAACAAAAAGTGTTCGGGGCTAAACCTGCATGTCAAAGACTGCGGAGGCCAAACTAGAACAAAAAGGGTTTGGGGCCAAACCTGCAAGGGAAAGACTGTGGGTTCCAAACTGGAACCAAAAGAGTTCTTATCCAAACCTGCAAGGCAAAGGCTGCGGGGACCAAACTGGAACCAAAGGGATTCAGGGCCCAACCTGCAAGGCAGAGGCTGCAGGGCCCAAAGCTGAACGAAAAGGGTTCAGGACCAAACCTGTCAGACATACTTTAGGAGTCCAAACTGGAACCAAAAGGGTTTGGGGCCAAACCTGCAAGGCAAAGCCTGCAGGACCCAAACTGGAAGGAAAAGGGTTTGGGGCCAAACCTGCAAGATAAGGGCTGGGGGGGGCAAAACTGGAAGGCAAAAACTGGGGGACCCAAAATGGAGCAAAGATGGTTTGTGGCCAGGCCTACAAAACAAAGACTGGGGAGCAAACCTGCAAGGGAAAAGCAAGGGGGCCCAGAGTGGAACAAAAATGGTTCGAGGCCAAATCTTCAAGGCAAAGATTGCAGGGCCCAAACTGGAACGAAAATGGTTCGGCGCCAAACCTGCAAAACAAAGGCTGGGGGGCCAAACCTGAAAGGGAAAAGCAGGGATACCCAAATTGGAATGGAAAGGGTTCAGGGTCAAACCTGCAAGGCAAAGACTGGGGGGCAGGGGGGCACACCTTCAAGGCAAAGGCTGCGGGGCCCAAACTGGAATGGAAAGGGCTTGGGGCCTAATCAGCAAGGCAAATGACAGGGGGGTCAAACTGGATAGAAAAGGGTTTGGGGCCAAGTCTGAGAGGCAAAGCCTGGGTGGGTCAACCTGCAAGACAAAGACTGTGGGACCAAAACTGAAACGAAAAGGGTTCAGGGCCAAACCTGCAAGGCAGAGGCTGCGGGCCCTGAAATGGACCAAAAAGGGTTCAGGGACAAACCTACAAGGCAAAAGCTGCGGGGCCCCTACTGAAATGAAAAGGATTCGGGGCCAAGCCTACAAGGCAAAGGTTGAGGGGCCCAAACTGGAACGAAAAGAGTTCAGGGACAAACCTGTAAGGCAAAGGCTAGGGGCCCTCAATTGGAACAAAATGCTTTCGGGGCCAAACCTAGAGAGTAAAGGCTGGGGGCACAAACTGGAACTAAAAGCGTTTGGGGCCAAACCTGCAAGAACAACACTGGGGCGGGGGGTGGCAAAATTGGAAGGAAACAACTTGCAAACCTAAACTTGAACAAAAAGGGTTCAGGGCCAGGCCTGCAAGGCAAAGGTTGGGTGGGCAAATCTGCAAGGCAAAGGCTGTGGTGCCCAAACTGGAACGAAAAGGGTTTGGGGCCAAACCCAAGGCAAAGACTTGGGCGGGGGCAAAGCTGCACACCAAAGGCTGCAGAGCCCAAACTGGAATGAAAGGTTTCTGAGACAAACCTGCAAGGCAAAAGTTGTGGGGCCCAAACTGTAACAAAAAGGATTCAGGGCCAAACCTGCAAAGCAAAGGCTGTGGGGCCCAAACTGGAATGAAAAGGGTTGGGGGCCAAATATGCAATTCAAAGGCTGGAGGTGCAAAAATGCAAGTCAAAGGCTGTGGGGCCCAAAGTTGAACAAAAAGAATTCGGGGCCAAACCTGCAAGGCAAAGTCTCGGGAGACAAACTTGCAGGGCAAAGGCTGCGGGGCCAAACTTGCAAGGCAATGGCAGCTGTGCCCAAACTGGAACGAAAAGGGTTTGGGGCCAAAGCTGCAGGAAAATGGCTGCGGGACCCAACCTGGAACAAAATATGTTCAGGGCCAAACCTGCAAGGCAAAAGCTGCGGGGCCCACATTGGAACGAAAAGGGTTCAGGGCCAAACCTGCAAGGAAAAAGTGGGAGAGCCTAAACTGGAACGAAAAGGGTTCGTGGCCAAACCTGCAAGGCAATGACTGGGGGGCCCCAAATTGGAACGAAAATGATTCGGGGCCAAAACTGCAAGGCAAAAGCAGGGGGTCAAACCTGCAATTCAAAGGCTGACTGGCCCAAACTGGAAGACAAAGAGCTTGGGGCCAAACCTGCAAGACAACGGCTGCAGGGCCCAAAATAGAACGAAAAGTGTTCATGATCAAAACTGCAAGGCAAAGGCTGAGGAGGCCAAACTGGAACAAAAATGCTTTGGGCAAAATCTGCAAGCAAAGGCTGCGGGATGCAAAATGAAACGAAATGGGTTCGGGGCCAATCCTGGAAGGCCAACTCTAGGGGGGCCACATCTGAACCAAAAGTGTTGGGGGTCATACCTGCAAGGTAATGGCTGTGGGACCCAAGCTAAAATGGAAAGGGTTCGGGGCCCACCTTGCAAGTCAAACTCAACTGGAATGATAAGGGCTCGGGGCCCAATCTGCAAGGTAAATTCTGGAGGACCCAAACTCGATCGAAAAAGGTTCGGGGCCAAACATGCAAGGCAAAGACTGGGGGCCTAACCTGAAAGGCAAAGGCCGTGGGGCCCAAATTGAAACGAAAAGGGTTTGGGTACAAACCTGCAAAGCAAAGTGGGCGTGGCCTAAACCAGAACGACAAGGGTTAGGGGCCAAACCTGCAAGGCAAACTCTTGGAGGGGCCAAACTGGTACCAGAAGGGTTCTGGGCCAACCTGCAAGGCAAAGGCTGTGGGACCCAAACTGAAACAAAACGGGTTGGGGCAAAACCTGCAGGCAAAATCTGGGGGGATCACACTGGAACAATTAGGGTTAGGGGCCATACGTGCAAGGCAAAGGCTGCGGGGCCTAAACTGGAACCAAAAAGGTTCCAGGCCAAACCTCCTAAGCAAAGGCTGCGGCGCCCAAACTGGTACTAAAAGGGTTAGGGGCAAAAGCTGCAAAGCTAAGGATCGGGGGCCAAACCTGCAAGGTAAAGGCTGTGGAACCCAAAGTGGAACTAAAGGGTTCCAGGCTCAACCTGCAAGGCAAAGGCTGCGGGGCCCAGACCTGATTCATTCATTCTTAGTTCAATAGTACTTATTGAGCGCTTTTTATGTGCAGAGCACTGTTCTAAGTGCTTGGAATGTACAATTCAGCAACAGATAGAGACAATCCCTGCCCAATGACGGGCTCACAGTCTAATCAGGGGAGACAGAGAGACAAAAACAAGACAACATAATCACGATAAATAGAATCAAGAGAATGTATACCTCATTAACAAAACAAATAGGGTAATAAAAATATATACAAATGAGCACAGTGCTGAGGGGAGGGGAAGGGAGAGGGGGAGGAGCAGAGGGAAAGGGGGCTTAGCTGAGGGGAGGTGAGGGGGGAAAGGGGAGGGAGCAGAGGGTGGAGGGGGAGCAGAGAGGGAGCAGAGGGAGCAGAGGGAAAAGGGGTAGTTCAGTCTGGGAAGGCCTCTTGGAGGAGGTGAGCCTTCAGTAGGGCTTTGAAGAGGGGAAGAGAGTTAGTTTGGCGAAGGTGAGGAGGAAGGTCATTCCAGGACAGCAGTAGGACGTGGGCCAGAAGTCCATGGCGGGATAGGCTTGAAGGGGCTATGGTGAGGACGTGAGCTGCAGAGCAGTGGAGCGTGCGGGGTGGGCAGTAGAAAGAGAGAAGGGAAGTGAGGTAGCAGGGGGCAAGGTGATGGAGAGTCTTGAAACCAGGAGTGAGGAGTTTTTGTTTCGTGTGGAGGTTGATAGGCAACCACTGGAGGTTTTTAAGGAGGGGAGTGACATGTCCAGAGCATTTCTGCAGGAAGATGATCTGGGCAGCAAAATGAAGAATAGACTGGAGTGGGGAGAGACAGGAGGAAGGGAGATCAGAGAGAAGGCTGACACAATACTCCAGCCGGGATATTATGAGAGCTTGTACCAGTACAATAGCCATTTGGATGGAGAGGAAAGGGCTGATCTTGGCGATATTATGAAGGTGAGACTGGCAGGCATTGGTGACAGCTTGGATGTGTGGGATGAATGAGAGAGCTGAGTCGAGGATGACACCAAGGTTGCGGACTTGAGAGATGGGATGGATGGTCATACCGTCCACAGTGATAAGTCAGGAAGAGGACAGGGTTTGGGATGGAAGATAAGGAGCTCAGTTTCGGACATGTTGAGTTTTAGGTGGTGGGCAGACATCCAGGTGGAGACGTCCTGGAGGCAGGAGGAGATATGAGCCTGAAGGGAGTGGGAGAGAACAGGGGAGGAGATGTAGATTTGGGTGTCATCTGCATAGAGATGATAGTTGAAGTGATGGGAGCGAATGAGTTCACCAAGGGAGTGAGTATAGATGCAGAACAGAAAAGGGCCAAGAACTGACCCTTGAGGAACTCCTACAGTTAGTGGATGGGGGGCGGGGAGAAGGAGCCTGCGAAGGAGACCGAGAATGAATGGCCAGAAAGATAAGAGGAGAATCAGGAGAGGACGAAGTCCGTGAAGCTAAGGTGAGATTAGGTGTGGAGGAGAAGGGGATGGTCGAAAGTGTCAAAGGCAGCTGAGAGGTCGAGGAGGATTAGGCTAGAGTAGGAGCCATTGGATTTGGCAAGAAGGAGGTCATGGGTGACCTCTGAGAGAGCAGTCTCGGTAGAGTGGAGGGGACAGAAGCCAGATTGGAGGGGGTCCAGGAGAGAGTTGGAGTTGAGGAATTCAAGGCAGTGAGTGTAGGCGGCTCGTTCTAGCAGTTTGGAAAGCAAGGGTAGGAGGGACAGAGGGTGATAACTGGAAGGGAAAGTGGGGTCAAGGGAGGGTTTTTTTTAGGATGGGGGAGACATGGGCATGTTTGAAGGCAGAGGGGAAGGAGCCATTGGAGAGTGAGTGGTTAAAGATAGACGTTAAGGAGGGGAGGAGGGAAGGGGCAATGGTTTTTATAAGGTGAGCAGGAATGGGGTCCGAAGCACAGCTAGAGGGGGTGGCACTTGCAAGGAGGGAGAGGTTGAGGCCCAAATCCACAAGGCAAACTCTGGGGAGGGCAAACCGGTACCAAAAGTGATCGGGGCCAAACCTGCAAAGCAAAGGCTGAGGGGCACAAACTGCAATGAAAAGGGTTTGGGGCCAAACCTGCAAGGCAATGACTGCAGGGTCCAAACTGGAATGAAAATGGTTCTGGGCCAAAGCTGCAAGGCAAAACCAGGGGATCCGTAAACTGGAAGAAAAAGGATAAGGAGCCAAACCTGAAAGGCAAAGGCTGCGGGCCCCAAACTGAACCAAAACGGGTTCGGGGACAAACTGGCAAGGGCCTAAACTGGAACGAAAAGGGTTTGGCCCCAAAGCAAGGCCAAGGCTGAGGGTCGCGGAACGGAATGAAAATGGTTTGGGATCAAACCTGCAAAGCAAAGGCTGCAGTGCCCAAACTGGAATGAAAAGGTTTCTGGGCCAAAGCTGCAAGGCAAGAGCGTGGGGGCCCAAACTGGAATGAAAATGGTTCCAGGCCAAACTGCAAGGCAAAGGCTGTGGTGCCCAAACTGGAACGAAAAAGGGTTGGGGCCAAACCTGTGAGGCAAAAGCTGCGTGGCCCAAACTGGAACGAAAAGTGTTCGGGTCAAACCTGCAATGCAAAGTCTGGGTGGACAAACCTGCAAGGCAAAGGCTGTGGGGCCCAAATTAGAAACAGAAGAGTTTGGGGCCAAACCTTCAGGGCAAAGGCTGCAGAGCCCCAACTGGAACAAAAAGGGTTCAAAGCCAAACCTGCAACGCTAAGGCTGTGTGACCCAAACTAGAACGAAAAGATTTCGAGGCCAGTCCTGGAAGGCAGAGGCTGGGTGGGGAAACCTGGAAGGCAAAGGCAGGGAGGCCCAAACTGGAACCAAAAGGGTTCGGGGCCAAACCTGCAAGGCAAAGCCTGCCTGGCCCAAACAGGAACGAGAAGGGTTCGGGGCCAAACCTGCAAGGCAAAGGCTGCGGGGCCCAACCTGAAAGAAAAAGGGTTTTGGGCCCAACCTAATAGCAACAATAATAATAATAATAATAATGTTGGTATTTGTTAAGCGCTTACTATGTGCCGAGCACTGTTCTAAGCGCTGGGGTAGATACAGGGTAATCAGATTGTCCCACTTGGGGCTCACAATCTTCATCCCCATTTTACAGATGAGGTAACTGAGGCACTGAGAAGTCAAGTCACACAGTCACACAGTCACACAGCTGACAGGTGGCAGAGCCGGGATTAGAACCCACGACCACTGACTCCCTGCCCGTGCTCTTTCTGCTGAGCCACGCTGCTTCTCTGCAACCTGCAAGATAAGGGCTGGGGGCGGGGGCAAAACTGGAAGGCAAAAACTGGGGGACCCAAAAAAATGGAGCAAAAAGCATTCAGAGTGAGGTCTACAAGACAAAGGCTGGAGGGGGCAAACCTGCAGGGGAAAAGCAAGGGGGGCCAAAATGGAACGAGAAGAGTTTGAGGCTAGGCCTGCAAGGAAACGGTGGGGATGTCCAAACTCGAAGGCCAAGGTGGGGGCCAAACCTGGAACCAGAAGTATTTTGGGCCAGGCCTGGAAGGCAAAGGCGGGGCGATCCAATTTGGAATGAGAAAGGTTCAGGGCCAGGCCTGGAAGGGTGGGCCTGGAAGGGTGGGCCCATCCTGGAATGAGAAAGGTTCGGGGCCAGGCCAGGAATCAAAGGCTGGGGTGTGGGGGCAACCTGGAACGAGAAGGCTTCGGGGCTAGGTCAGGAAGGCAAAAGCTGGGGGGTCAAAGTTGGAACACGAAGGCTTAGGGGCCAGGCCAGGATGACATAGGTTAGGCAAGATGTAAAGTTTAGGTTAGGGGATATGTTACGCTATAGAAAGGGATAGGCTGGGGGAAAGCTTAGGCCATGGGAAAAGGTTAAGTCGGGGAATAAATTATGCTAGGGGAAAAGGTTAGGCCAGGGGGAAAGGTTAGGCCAGAGGGAATGGTAAGCCTTCGGGAAAAGGTTAGGGTAGGTGTAAAGTTTAGGTTGGGGGAAAGTTTAGGCTAGGTGTAAAGGTTAGGTTCACGGAAAAGCTTAGGCTAGGGGTTAGCGTTAGGCTAGGGGAAAGGGTTAGACCACAGAAAAGGTTATGCCAGGGAAAAGCTTAGGTCATGGAAAAGGTTAGGCTAGGGGAAAAGGTAGGGAAAAATCTTAGCCCAGGAGAAAAGGTTAGGTTAGGGTAAAAGTTTAGGCTGGTGAAAGGGTAGGCTATGGAAAATGGTTGGTCTGGGGGAAAAAGGTTAGGTTGAGGAAAAGGTTAGGCTTGGGGAAAAGGTTAGTCTCGGGGAAATATTTAGGCTAGGGGAAAAGGTTAGGCCAGGGAAAGGATTAGACTATGGGAAATGGAGAAGCAAGGGGAAAGGCTTAGGCCAGGGAAAGATTATGCAAGGGAAAGGTTAGGCTAGGGGAAAAGGTTAATTCAGGGAAAAGGTTAGGCTATGGTAAATGGTTAGGCTAGTGGAAAAGGTTAGGCTAGGGGAAAAGGTTAGGCCAGGGAGAGGTTAGGCTAAGTGAAAACTTTATGCTAGGGGAAATGTTTAGGCAAGGGGAAAAGGTGAAGTCAGGGAAAGGGTTAGGCTATGGTAAATGGTTAGGCTTGAGGACAAGGTTAGGCTAAGGGAAAAGGTTAGGCTAGGTGAAAAGGTTAAGCCAGGGAGAGGTTAGGCTAGGGGAAAACTTTAGGCTAGGGGAAATGTTTAGGCTAGGGGAAAAGGTTAAGTCAGGGAAAGCGTTAGGCTATGGTAAATGGTTAGGCTGGGGGAAAAGGTTAGGCCAGGGGAAAAGGTTAGGCTAGGGGAAATAGGCTATGGTAAATGGTTAAGCTAGGGGAAAAGGTTAGACTAGGGAAAAAGGTTAGGCTAGAGGAAATGGGCTAGGGGAAGAAGTTAGGCCAGGGAGAGGTTAGGCAAGGGGAAAACTTTCCAGTTATCACCCTATCTCCCTACTACCCTTCCTTTCCAAAATCCTAGAACGGGGCGTCTACAATCGCTGCTTAGAATTCCTTAACTCCCATTCTCTCCTGGACCCCCTCCAATCTGGCTTCCGTCCCCTCCACTCTACCGAGACTGCTCTCTCTAAGGTCACCCATGACCTCCTTCTTGCCAAATCCAATGGCTCCTACTCCATTCTAATCCTCCTTGACCTCTCTGCTGCCTTTGACACTGTCGACCATCCCCTCCTCCTCCATACCCTATCTCACCTTGGCTTCATGGACTCCGTCCTCTCCCGGTTCTCCTCTTATCTCTCTGGCCGGTCATTCTCGGTCTCCTTCGCTGGCGCCTCCTCCCCCTCCCGTCCTTTAACTGTTGGAGCTCCTCAAGGGTCAGTTCTTGGCCCTCTTCTGTTCTCCATTTACACTCACTCCCTCGGTGAACTCATTCGCTCTCACGGCTTTGACTACCATCTCTACGCAGATGACACGCAGATCTACCTCTCCACCCCTGTCCTCTCCCCCTCCCTTCAGGCTCGCATCTCCTCCTGCCTCCAGGATGTCTCCACCTGGATGTCGGCCCGTCACCTAAAACTCAACATGAGCAAGACTGAGCTCCTCATCTTCCCTCCCAAACCTGGTCCTCTCCCAGACTTCCCTATCACCGTGGATGGCACGACCATCCTTCCCGTCTCTCAGGCCCGCGATCTCGGTGTCATCCTTGACTCGTCTCTCTCGTTCACCCCACACATCCTATCCCTTACCAAGACCTGCCGGTTTCACCTTTACAATATCGCCAAGATCCGCCCTTTCCTCTCCACCCAAACGGCTACCTTACTGCTACGGGCTCTCGTTATTTCCCGGCTAGACTACTGTGTCAGCCTTCTCTCTGATCTCCCTTCCTCCTCTCTCGCCCCGCTCCAGGCTATTCTTCACTCCGCTGCCCGGCTCATCTTCCTGCAGAAACGATCTGGGCATGTCACTCCCCTTCTTAAACACCTCCAATGGTTGCCTATCAACCTCCACTCCAAACAAAAACTCCTCACTCTAGGCTTCAAGGCTCTACGTCACCTTGCCCCTTCCTACCTCTCCTCCCTTCTCTCTTTCTACTGCCCAGCCCGCACGCTCTGCTCCTCTGCCGCCCACCTCCTCACCGTCCCTCGGTCTCACCTATCCCGCCGTCGACCCCTGGGCCACGTCCTCCCGCGGTCCTGGAACGCCCTCCCTCCTCACCTCCGCCAAACTAATTCTCTTCCCCTCTTCAAAACCCTACTTAAAACTCACCTCCTCCAAGAGGCCTTCCCAGACTGAGCTCCCCTTCTCCCTCTACTCCCTCTACCACCCCCCTTTACCTCTCCGCAGCTTAACCCTCTTTTCCACCCATTTCCCTCTGCTCCTCCCCCTCTCCCTTCCCATCCCCTCAGCACTGTACTCGTCTACTCAACTGTATATATTTTCATTACCCTATTTATTTTGTTAATGAAATGTACATCGCCTTGATTCTATTTAGTTCCCATTGTTTTTACGAGATGTTCTTCCCCTTGACTGCATTTATTGCCATTGTTCTTGTCTGTCTGTCTCCCCCGATTAGACTGTAAGCCTGTCAAACGGCAGGGACTGTCTCTATCTGTTGCCGACTTGTTCATTCTAAGCGCTTAGTACAGTGCTCTGCACATAGTAAGCGCTCAATAAATACTATTGAAAAGCTTAGGCTGAGGAAAAGTTTAGGCCAGTGGAAAAGCTTAGGGGAAAGGTTTAGGGCTGGGGAAATGTTTAGGGTAGGGGAAAATGTTACATTAGGGAAAATGTTACATCAGGGAAAATGTTAGTAGTATTTAGTATTTATTGAGCGCTTACTATGTGCAGAGCACTGTACTAAGCGCTTGGAATGAACAAGTCGGCAACAGATAGAGACAGTCCCTGCCGTTTGATGGGCTTACAGTCTAATCGGGGGAGACAGACAGAGAGGGAAAAAGTAAGCCTAGGGGAAAAGGTTAGACTAGGGGAAAGAATAGGCTAGGGGAAAAGTTTAGGCCAGAGTAAAAGGTTAGGCCAGGGGAAAAGGTTAGGCCAGGGGAAAAGGTTAGGCTGGGGGATAGCTTAGGGCAGGTGAAGAGGTTAGTCCAGGGGAAAGAGTAGGCTGGGGAAAAGGATAGGCAAGGGGAAAAGGTTAGGTCAGGGAAAGGCATAGTCCAATAAAAAAGGTTAGGCTAAACTGGAACGAGAAGGCTTTGGGGCCAGGCCTGAAAGGCAGAGGCAGGGGGCCCAACCTGGAGTGAGAAGGGTTTGGGGCCAGGTCGGGAAGACAAAGGCGGGGGCCAGGCCGGGAAGTCAGGGGCAGAGGTGCCCAAGCTGGAATGAGAGGCTTCTGCTGACAGGAGCTGGGTTGAGAAATGTTAGTTTTCTGAGGTCATACAGGCCCTGACTGAAGCAAACAAGCCATGAACATCAGGAAAAGTCCTTTGGCATCAGGTTCATGGAGCAGGCTACCAGGTGAAGATGCATAGACTCTTCCCATGAATTAATCAGTGATGAGCTCCACTTGGGAAGTCCAACAGACACACAATTCCCCCAGGCTTTAACCACTTGATCAGTCAAATGGATGTAATTTATTGGGCGCTTACAGCTTAGAGAGATGGTCTACAGTCAATCAACAGTCTACTCTGTAAGAATACAACAAAGTCGGTAGACATGTTCCCTGCCGACAATGAGCTTACCCAGATGTTTGTAGCAGAAAAGAGGATGAGACATGTTCTCATCAAGGAAGTTCTCTTCAGTGAGGAGTAAGCCTCTCATTCCACCTTTCTGAATGTTCCTTTTGTTCCAATGGTATTTGTTAAGCCCCTTATTATGAGCCAGGCACCGTTTTAAGTGCTGGGACAGATATGAGCTGATCAGGTTGGACAAAGTCCGTGTCCCACATGGGGCTCACAGTCTTAATCCCTATTTTAAGCTTGTTGAGGGCAGTGAATAAAGAACTGGATTAACCAGTATTTACCCCTGCATTTAGTTCTGTAGTTGTCATGATATTTGTTAAGTACTTCCCATGTACCATGCACTGTGCTAAGCGCGGAAGTCGATACAAGCTAATGAGGTTGTAAACAGTCCATGTCCAATGTGGGGCTGACAGTCCTTATCCCCAGTTTACAAATGAGGTGACTGAGGGAGAGGGAAGTGAAGTGACTTGCTCAAGGTCACACAGCAAACAAGTAGCAGAGCCGGAATCAGAAGCCAGGTCCTTCTGACCCCCGGTTCCAGTCTCTCTCCATTAGGCGACACTGCTTAGCACTTAAATGCCATTATAATAACAATAATAACATGGCTTCAGCTACTACGTCAGTATGAATGACTCCCAAATCCATTGCTCCAACCATATGCCGCGTGAGAGTGGGAAAAGCTTGCTCATTCTGAACAGTATCGTAAAGTCATCAATTATGCTTCCATTCTATTATTCCCCCTCTCTAGAATGTATATTAATATCTGTCTCCCCAACTAGACTGTAGGCTCATTGTGAGTGGGGAACCTGTCTTCCAATTAAGATGTACTGGACTCCCCCAAGTGCTTTGTACAGTGCTCTACACACAGTAAGTGCTGGATACCATTGATTGATTGTGAGTTTATCATGATTTTATAGCAATTATAACACTACCACAAAGATTTGGATAGACTCTCTGCAGCATCCAGAAATACCAGCATCCAAAAAAGTGACTATAATAGGGATATTTTGCCATTCAAAATTGGAAAAAAAAAGTAATCGGAAGTCATGGTATTAGCTCCACATGGGACAGGGCCTCTGTCCAACTTGATTGGCTCACTTCCCTTCTACCTCCTGGGACAATGCCTGGCACATAGTAAGTGATTAAATACTGCCCTTATTATTAATAATGAAAATAATAATGATGAAATGGTAATTCATTACCTCTTCCCCCTTCTTTTTATACTGTGAGTTCCATGTGGGACAGGGACTGAGCCTGACCTGATAATCTTGAATCTACCCAGGGCTTAGTACAGTGCTGGGCACATAGTGGGCATTTAACAAATGCCACCAAAATTATTATTATGCATGTGGGGATGGCAGCCAGCTGGTTTCTCAACACATTTTTGTCTTCTCTCTCTTTCCCCTGCCTTGTTAACTAGAGGAGTGTGGTTGAGAAGCAGCGTGGCGCAGTGGAAAGAGCATGGGCTTTGGAGTCAGGGCTCATGAGTTCAAATCCCAGCTCTGCCACTTGTCAGCTGTGTGCCTGTGGGCAAGTCACTTAACTTCTCTGGGCCTCAGTTCCCTCATCTGTAAAATGGGGATTAAGACTGTGAGCCTCACGTGGGACAACCTGATTCCCCTGTGTTTACCCCAGCGCTTAGAACAGTGCTCTGCACATAGTAAGCGCTTAACAAATACCAACATTATTATTATTATTGTTTGGCTCCACAGACTGGACCTGGCCAAATAGGCCACATGGGAGATCAACTAATAGGGTTTATTTTTCTACAGAAATGTTCTGGACACGTCACCCCCATGCTCAGAAATCCTCAGTAGTTGCCTATCCATCTCCGTATCAAACAAAAACTCCTTGCTATTGACTTTAAAGCTCTCCAACACCTTGACCCCTCCTACCTCACCTCCCTTCTCTCCTTCTGAATCCCAGACCACACACTCTGCTCCTCTGCTGCTAACCTTCTCACTGTGCCTCCATCTCCCGGCTCACTGCTGATCCCCTGGCCCATGTCCTTCCTCCCACCCAGAATGCTCAATATGATTGATTGATTCACTTGATTGATTTGGGCCTCCCTCCTCAAAACCGCCAATTGCTCTTCTTTCCTTTAAAGCCCTACTGAAGGTGCACCTCCTCCAAGAGGCCTTCCCAGACTAAGCCCCACTTTTTCTCACCTCCCACTCCCTTTTGTGTCACCATGACTGGCACAACTTTGCTCTTTCCCCCCACTCTCTGCCCCACAGCGCTTATGTATATATCGATAATTTTATTTATATATAGATACCTATCAATTCACTAGATTGATTCACTAGACTGACTAGGTAGTGGAACCTGGGACAACCTCCAAACTGAGCCCCTGATCAACTCCAACCCATGCTGCCCCCTGCCTCTCTCTTGGGCCTAGAGGGTCCTGCCTTCTGCCCTAGCCCTGCCCATCAAAGTTGATAGGGGCAGGGAGAAATCTGAGCCCCTCCAGCCCTTGGGAGCCACATTCCTCTAGAGACCCTGAGGCTGGGTAGGAGGACAGGGAAGGAAAAAAAGGGTATCATCACCCCCAAACATGCAAGGCAAAAGCCTCAAACTGGAAAGAAAAGGGTTTGGGGCCAAACCTGCAAGGTAAAGGCTGTGGGATCCAAAGTGAAACAAAATGGGTTGGGGCCAAACCTGGAAGGCAAACTCGATGGGGGGGGGGCAAATTGGAACAAAATGGGTTGGGGGCCAAAGCTGAAAGGCAAAGGATAGGGGGGAAAACCTGCAAGGCAAAGGCTGTCTGACCCAAACTGGAATGAGAGGGGTTTGGGGCCCAACCTACAAGGCAAAGGCTACAGGGCCCAAACCTGAACGAAAAGTGTTCCGAACCAAACCTGCAGGAAAACTCGAGTGGGCCCAAACTGGAACGAAAAGGTCTCAGGGCCAAAACTGCAAAGCAAAGACTGTGGGGCCAGAACTGGAAACAAAAGGGTTCAAGGCCAAGCTGAAAGGTAAATGCTGCGGTGCTCAAACCTGAGCAAAAAGTGTTCTGGGCCAAACCTGCCTGGCAAAGGCTGCAGGGCCCAAAGAAAAAGGTTCGGGGCCAAACCTACCTGGCGAACTCTAGGAGGCCCAAACTGGAACCTAAAGGTTTTGGGCCAAACCTTCAAGGCAAAGACTGTGGCATCAAACTTAAACAAAAAGTGTTCGTGGATAAACCTGCAAGGCAAAGGCTGTGGAACCCAAACTTAAATGAAAAGTGTTCGTGGATAAGCCTGCAAGGAAAACTCTAGGGGTGTGGGCGGGGGGGGGTGGGGGTGGGGGCAAACTGGATCGAAAAGAGTTGGGAGCCAACCTGCAAGGCTAAGGCTGAGGGGCCCAAACCTGAACGAAAAGGGTTCAGGACCAGACCAGCAAAGGAAACTCTAGAGAAGCAGCATGGCTCACTGGAAAGAGCACAGGGTTAGGACTCAGATGTCATGGGTTCGAATCCTAGCTCTGCCACTTGTCAGCTGTGTGATTACAACTTCATTACACTGTATCTACCCCAGCGCTTAGAACAGTGCTCTGCACATAGTAAGCGCTTAACAAATACCAAAATTATTATTAGGGGGCCCAAACTGGAACCAAAAGTGTTCAGGGCCAAACCTGCAAGGCAAAGCCTAGGGGGCCCAAACTGGAATCAAAAGGGTTCGGGGCCAAACCAGCAAGGCAAAGGCTGTGGGGCCCAAAGTGGAACCATAAGGATTCAGGGCCAAATCTTCAAGGCAAAGGATGCGGGGGCAAATCTGCAAGGCAAAGGCTGCGGGGCCAAACCTGCAAGGCAAAGGCTGGGGGGACAAATCTGCCAGGCAAAGGCTGCGGGGCCCAAAGTGGAATGATAAGGGTTTGGGGCTCAATCTGCAAGACAAAATCTGGGGGACCCAAACTGGTACGAGAAAGGTTTGGGGCCAGACATGCAAGGCAAAGAATGGGGGTCAAACCTGCAAGGCAAAGGCTGCAGGGCCCGGACTGGAACCACAAGGGATTTGGGGCCAAAGCTACAAGGCAAAGGCTGCTTGGCCCAAACTTGAAAGGGGTTAAGGACCCAATCTGCAAGGCTGTGGGGCCCAAACTGGAACGAAAAGGGTTCGGGGACAAACCTAAAAGGCCAAGGCTGCAGGGCCCAAATGTCAACAAAAAGGGTTCAGGGCCAAGCCTGCTTTGCAAACTCGAGGGGGCCCAAACTGGAACCAGAAGTGTTCGGGGCCAAACCTGCAAGCCAAAGGTTGTGGGGGGGCAAACCTGCAAGGCAAAGGCTGGGGGGTCGAAACTTGAACCAAAAGGGTTAGGGGCGAAACCTGCGAGGCAAACTCTATGGGGGCCCAAACTGGAACGAGAAGCATTCGGGGCCCAATCTGCAAAGCAAAGCCTGGGGGACCCAAAGTGGAATGAAAAGGATTTGGGTCCAAATATGCAAGGTAAACAGTTGGGGGGAAAACCTGCAAGGCAAAGAGTGTGGGGACAAACTGGAACTAAAAGGGTTTGGCGACAAACCTGCAAGGCAAAGGCTGCGGGGCCCAAACCTGAATGAAAAGGGATTGGGTCAAAACCTGCAAGGCAAACTCTAGGGGTCCCAAATTGGAACCCAAAGGGTTCGGGGCATTACCTGCAAGGCAAACTGTGACCTTCAAGGCAAAGGCTCCTGACCTTCAAGGCAAAGGTTGCAGGTCCCAAACTAAAACAAAACGATTTCGGGGCCAAACCTGCAAAGCAAAGGCTGTGGGACCTAAATTAGAACGAAGAGTGTTCCGGGCCTAAGCTGCAATGCAAGTCTGCAGGACCTAAACTGTAACAAAAAGGGTTCAGGGCCAAACTTGCAAGGCAAAGCCTGTGGGGCACAAACTGAAACGAAATGGGTAGGGGCTAAAGCTGCAAGGCAAACTCTGCGGGACCAAACTGGAACAGAAAGGGTTGGGGGCCAAACCTGCAAGGCAAAGGCTCCGGGACCCAAACTGGAACCAAGAGCATTCCGGGCCCAACCTGCAAGGCAAAGTCTGTGGGACCCAAACAGGAACAAAAAGGCTTCAGGACCAAACCTGCAAGGCAAAGACTGAATGGAAAATCTGCAAGGCAAAGGCTGTGGGGCCCAAACTGGAACCAAAAGGGTTGAGGGCCAAACCTGCAAGGCAAAGGCTGCAGGGCCCAAACTGAAAGGAAAAGGGTTCGGGACCAAACATGCAATGCAAAGGTTTTGGGGCTCAAACTTGAATGGAAAGGGTTCGGGGCCAAACCTGCAAGGCAAACTCTAGGGTGCCCAAACTGGAATCAAAAGGGTTCGGGGCATTACCTGCAAGGCAAAGTCTGGGGTGGCGGGGGGCAAACCTGAAGAAAACAGGTTCAGGGCCAAACCTGCAAGGCAAAGACTGCGGGGGCCCAAACCTGAACAAAACAGATTCAGGGCCAAACCTGCAAGGCAAAGACTGGGGGCCCAATCTGGAAAGAAATAGTTTAAGGGGAAAACCTCAAAGGCAAAGGGTGCAGCGTCCAAACTGGAACCAAAATGGGTCGGGGCCAAAGCTGCAAGACAAACTCTAGGGTGCCCAAACTGGAACCAAAAGGGTTCAGGGCCAAACCTGCAAGGCAAAGTCTGATGTGGCAAACCTGCAAGGCAAAGGCTACAGAGCCCAAACTGAAACCAAGAGTTCGGGGCCCAAGTGAAAGGCAAAGACTGCGGGCCCCAAACGTGAATAAAAATGGTTTGGAGCCAACCTGCAAGGCAAACTCTAGGAGGCCCAAACTGGAACCAAAAAGGTTCAGGGCCAAACCTGCAAGAGAAAGGTTGCCTGGCCCAAACTGGAATGACAAGGATTAGGAACCCAATATGCTAGGCAAAATCTGAGGGATACAAACTGGAACAAAAAAGGTTCGGAGCCAAACATGCAAGGCAAAGACTGGGGGAGCAAACCTACAATGCAAAGACTGCATTGCCCAAACTGGAACCAAAAGGGATCGGGGCCAAACCTGCAAGGCAAGCTCTAGGGGACTCAAACTAGAACCAAAGAGTTTGGGGCCAAACGTATAAGGCAAAGGCAGTGGAGCCCAAACTGAAAAAAACGTGTTCGGGGCCAAAACTGCAAGGCAAACTCTAGGGAACCCAAACTGGAACCAAAACTGTTCAGGTCCAAAGCTGCAAGGCAAAGGCCGAGGGGCCCAAACTGGAACCAAAAAGGTTTGGGGCCAAACCTGCAAAGCTAAGGCTTGGGGGGCAAACCTACAAGGCATAATCTGTGGGGTCCAAACTTGAACGAAAAGGGTTCGGGTCCAAACCTGCAAGGCAAAGGCTGTGGGGCCCAAACTGGAACCAATAGGGTTCGGGGCCAAACCTGCAAGGCAAAGGATGGCGGCAGGGGCAAACCTGCAAGGCAAACTCTATGAGGCCCAAACTAACCAAAAGGGCTCGGGGCCAACCCTGCATGGCAAAGGCTGCGGGACTCAAAGTGGAACAAAAGCATTGGAGCCCAACATGGCAAGACAAAGGCTGAGGGGCCCAAACTGGAACGAAAAGGGTTCAGGGCCAAACTTGCAAGGCAAAGGCTGCAGGCCAAACCTGCAAGGCAAAGACTGCAGGACAAAACCTGAAATGAAAAGGATTTGGGGCCAAACCTGCAAGGCAAAGACTGCAGGACCTAAACCTGAATGAAAAGAGTTTGGGGTCAAACCGGCAAGGCAAACTCTAGGGGTCCAAAACTGGAACCAAAAGAGTTCGGGACAATACTTTCAAGGAAAATTTGGAGGCGGGGGGGAAAACTGGTACCAAAAGGTGTCGGGTCCCAAACTGGAACCAAAAGGGTTCAGGGCAATACCTTCAAGGAAAATTCTGGCAGGGGGGTGGGGGGCAACTGGTACCAAACGGTTTCGGGTCCAAACCTACAAGTCAAAGGCTGCAGGATCCATATTGAAATGAAACAGGTTTGGGGCCAAAACCGCAAAACGAAGGCTTTGGGCCCCAAACTGTATCCAGAAGGGTTTGGGGCCAAACCTGCAAGGCAAAGGATGGGGGGGTAAAACCTGCAAGGCAAACTCTAGGGGTCCCTAACTTGAACCAAAAAGTTCCGGGGCCAATGGCGCAAGGCTAAGGCTATGGAGCCCAAACCTGAACAAAAAGCATTTGGGGCCAAACCTGCAAGGCAAACTCTAGTGTGCACAAACTGGAACCAAATGGGTTCAAGGCCAAATCTGCGAGGCAAAGGATGGGGGGACAAACCTGCAAGGCAAAGGCTGTGGGGCCCAAACTGGAACCAAAATGGTTCGGAGCCAAAACTGCAAAGCAAAGGCTAGGGTGGCAAATCTGCAAGGCAAATGCTGCGGGGCCCAAACTGGAACGAAAAGCGTTTGGGGCCAAAACTGCAAGGCAAAGCCTGCCTGGCCCAGATGGGAAACAAAAGGGTTCGGGGCCCAACCTGCAAGGCAAAGGCTGTGGGACCTAAATTGAAACGAAACAGGTTGGGGCCAAACCTGCAAGGTAAACTCTATGGGGGTCAAACTGGAACAAAAAGGATTGGGGGCCAAACCTGCAAGGCAAAGGCTGCAGGGCCCAAAGTGTAACCAAAAGGGATTGGGGCCAATACCTGTAAGGCAAAGGCTGTGGGGCCCAAAGTGGATTCAAAAGGGTTCGGGGCCAAACATGCAAGGCAAAGGCTGCGGGGCCCAAACCTGAACAAAAACGGTTTGGGGTCAACCTGTAACCCAAACTCTAGGGGGTCCAAACTGGTACCAAAAGGTTTAGGACCAATCCTGCAAGGCCAACTCTGGGGTGGCTCAACTCGTACCAGAAGGGTTCCGGGCCAACGTGCAAGGCAAAGGCTGAGAGACCCAAAGTGAAATGAAACGGGTTGCGGTGAAACCTGCAAGGCAAACTCTGCGGGGGGCCAACCTGGAACAGAAAGGGTTGGGTGCCAAACCTGCAAGGCAAAGGCCGTGGGGCCCAAACCTGAAAGAAAAGGGTTCGGGGCCAAACCTGTAAGGCAAACTATAGGGGGCCCACACTGAAACCAGAAGGGTTCAGGGCCAAACTTGCAAGGCAAAGGCTGCAGGGCCCAAACTAGTACCAAAAGGGTTTGGGGCCAAAGCTGCAAGGCAAAGGCTGTGGGGCCCAATGTGGAAACAAAAGTGTTCTGGGCCCAACCTGGAAGTGAAAGTCTGTGGGAACCAAACTGGAATGAAAAGCGTTCGGGGCCAAACCTGGAAGGCAAAGTCTGCGGGGCCTAAACTTGAAGGAAAAGGATTTGGGGCCAAACCTGCAATATACAGGCTGTGGGAGGCAAACTGAAATGAATCAGTTTCGTGGCCAATCCTGCAAGGCAAACGCTAGGGGACCCAAAGTGGAACCTAAAAGGTTCGGGGCAAAACCTGCAAGGCAAAGGCTGCGGGGCCCAAACCTGAATGAAAAGGGGTTGGGGCCAAAACTGCAAGGCAAAAGCTCGGTGACACACCTCCAAGGCAAAGACTGCGGGGCCAAAACTGGAACCAAAAGCTTTCGGGGCCAAACCTGCTAGGCAAAGGCTGTGGGACCCAAACTGAAATGAAAACAATTCGGGACCAATCCTGCAAGGCAAACTCTAGGGGACCCAAAGTGGAACCTGAAAGATTCAGGGTCAAACCTGCAAGACAAAGGCTGTAGGGCCCAAACCTGAACGAAAAGCGGTCGGGGCCAAACCTGCAAGGTAAAGGCTCAGGGGACAAACCTCCAAGTCAGACTGCAGGGCCAAAACTGGAACCAAAAGGGTTTAGGGCCATACCTGTAAGGCAAAGGCTGTACGGCCCAATCTGGAACCAAAAAGGGTCGGGGCCAAACCTGTAAGGCAAAGGCTGCGGGGCCCAAATGGGAACTAAAAGAGTTTGGGGCAAACCTGCAAGGCAAAGTTTGAGGGGCCCAAACTTGAATGAAAAGGATTCGGGGCCAAACCTGCAAGGCAAAGGCTGGGCAGCCCCAACCTGAACGAAAAGGGTTTGGGTCCAAACAAGCAAGGCAAAGGCTGAGGGGACCAACCTGTAAGGCAAAGGCTGCGGGGTCCAAACTGGAATCAAGTGGGTTCAAGGCCAAACCTGCAAGGTAAAGGCTACTGTGCCCAGACTGGAACCAAAAAGGTTTGGGGCCAAACCTGCAAGGCAATAGCTGTGGGGCCCAAACTGAAACGAAAGGGTTCAGGACCAAAGCTGCAAGGTAAAGGCTGAGGGACCCAAACATAAACAAAAAGTGTTGATGGAGAAACCTGCAAGGCAATCTCTGAGGGGACTAAACAAGAACAAAAAGGGTTGAGAGCCAAACCTGCAAAGGAAAGGCTCCGGGGCCCCTAACCTGAACAAAAAGGGCTCGGGCCAAATCTGCAAGGCAAAGTCTTGGGGGACAAACCTGCAAGACAAACGCTGTGGGGCCGAACCTGAAATGAAAAAGTTTCGGGGCCAAACCTGCAAGACAAAGGTTGGGGGGAAGGGGGCAAACCTGCAGAGCCTTAAATTGGAACGAAAACTATTCAGGGCCAACCTACAAGGGAAAAGCTGTGGGGTCCTAACTGGAACAAAAAGGGTTCAGGGTCAAACTTGCAAGGCAAAGGCTGGGGGAGCGCAACCTGCAAGGCAAAGCCTGCAGAGCCCAAATTGGAATGAAAAATATTTGGGGCCAAACCAGCAAGGCAAAAATTGCGAGGTCCTAACTGGAACGAAAAGTGTTTTGGGCCAAACCTGCAAGGCAAAAATTGCAGGGTCCAAACTGGAATGAAAATGGTTTGGGGCCAAACCTGCATGGCAAAGGCTGGGGGGCAAAACATGAACGAAAAGGGTTGGGGGCCAAACCTGCAAGACACAGGAGCAAAATTGGAAGGCAAAAACTGGGGGACCCAAACTGGAACAAAAAGTGTTTGGGAACGGGCGGGCAAGGAGAAGGCTAGTGGACCAAAATGGAACGAGACTGGTTTGGGGCCAAACCTGCAAGGCAAAAGCTAGGGGTCCCAAAATGGAACCAAAAGGGTTCGGGGCCAAACCTGCAAGTCAAAGGCTGGAGGGGCAAAAGTGGAACGAAAAGGGTTCAGAGCCAGGCCTGGAAGGTAAAAGCTCAGGGGAAAATCTGAAAGATGAAGGGTAGGGGTCCTAAAATGGAACAAGAAGCGTTTGAGTCCAGGCATGGAAGGCAAAAGCAGGGGGCCCCAAACTGGTATGAAAAGGGTTTGGGGCCATACCTTCAAGGCAAGGCTAGGGGGCCCAAACTGGAATGAAAAGGGTTTGGGGCCAAACCTCCAAAACAAAGACTGGGGTGGTGGGGCGCGGGGGTGGTGGTGGCGGGGAAACAGGAACGAAAAGGGTTTGGGGACAAACCTGGAAGGCAAAGGCCGGGGGTGGTGGGCAATCTGGTAGACAAAGGTTGGGGGTCCCAAAATGTAATGAGAAGGGTTCGGGGTCAGTCCTGGAAGGCAATTCAGGAGGCAACCAACTGGAGCAAAAAGGGTTCAGGGCCAAACCTGCAAGGCGAGGGCTGGGAGTGCTAAACTGGAATGAAAAGGGTTTGGAGCCAAATGTGCAAGGGAAAGCCTGAAGGGTAAAACTAGAAGGCAAATACTGGGGGACCTAAACTGGAACAAAATGGTTCGGGGCCAGGTCTGCAAGGCAAAGGTGGGGGAACCAAACCTGGAGGGCAAAGTCATGGGGGCCCCACCTGGTACGAGAAGGCTTAAGGGCCAAACCTGGAAGACAAAGGTGGGGGGACCCAAACCTTGAGGGCAAAGGCACAGGGGCCCAACCTGGTACGAGAAGGCTTCGGGGCCAAGCCTGTAAGGAAATGACGGGGGAGGACAACCTGGAAGACAAAGGAGGGTGGAAACAACCTGGAACGAGAAGGGTTCGGGGCCAAAACTAGAAGGCAAAGATGGGGGGTTCAACCTGAATGAGAGGGTGTGGGACCAGGCCGGGAAGCAAAGGCCGGGAGACCCAACCTGAAAATAGAAGGCTTTGGGGCCAGGCTGGAAAGACAGAGGCTGGGGGTCCAAACCTGGAACGAGAAAGCTTTGGGGCCAGGCTTGGAAGGCCAAGGTTGGGGGACCACAATGTGGAAAGCAAAGGTGGGATGGTCCAACCTGCAAGGCAAAGGTGGGGGGGGCAAATCTTGAACTAGAAGAGTTCAGGCCCTGGCTGGAAAGGCAAAGGCGGGAAAGCCCAACCTCGAACAAGAAGAGTTCGGGTCTGGCCTATAAGGCGAAGGCGGGGGGCAGGCCAGGATGGCAAAAGCGGGGGGATCAAATCTGGCATGACAAGGGTCTGGGCCCAAACCTGGAAGGCAAAGGCTGGGGGGCCAAACCTGAAAAGAGAAGTGTTGGTGGCCAGGCGTGGAAAGTAAAGGCTGGGGACCCAAACCTGGAATGAGAAGGCTTCAGGGCCAGGCCTGGAAGGCAAAGGCCTGGGGCAAGGCTGGGAACTCAAAAGCCCAGGGGCCCAACCTGGAATGAGAAGAGTTCAGGGCCAGACCTGGAAGGCCAAGACTGGGGCGGGGGGGGGGGTGCAACGTGGAAAGCAAAGGCAGGGGGGTCCAACCTGCAAGGCAAAGGGGGGGGGCAAACCTTGAACTAGAAGGGTTAGGGCCCAACCCGCAAAGGCAAAGGTGGGGAAGCCCAACCTCGAATGAGAAGGGTTCAGGCCAGGCCTGGAAGGCAAAGGCAGGCGGGCAGACAGGGAAGGCAAAAGTGTTTGGTGGGAGGGGCGGGGGCAAACCTGGAACAAGAAGGGTCTGTGGCTAGGCCTGGAAGGCAAAAGTCAGGGGGCCCAACCTGGAAGGCAAAGGCGGTGGGACCAAACCTGAAGGCAAAGGGAGGAGGGCCCTGCCGGTCTCACCTTTATAATATCGCCAAGATCTGCCCTTTCCTCTCCACCTAAACGGCTATCTTACTGGTACAGGCTCTCATAATATCCCGGCTGGATTATTGTGTCAGCCTTCTTTCTGATCTCCCTTCCTCCTGTCTCTCCCCGTTCCAGTCTATTCTTCATTCCACTGCCCAGCTCATCTTCCTGCAGAAAAGCTCTGGGCATGTCAGTCCCCTTCTTAAAAATCTCCAGTGGTTGCCTATCAACCTCCGCACAAAACAGAAACTTCTCACTCTAGGCTACAAGGCTCTCCATCACCTTGCTCCCTCCTAACTCTCCTCCCTTCTCTCTTTCTACTGCCCACCCTGCACACTCCGCTCCTCTGCCTCCCACCTCCTCACCGTCCCTCATTCTCACCTATCCCGCTGTCGACCCCGGGCCACGTCCTCCCACTGTCCTGGAATGCCCTCCCTCCTCACCTCCACCAAACTAATTCCTTCCCCTCTTCAAAGCCCTACTGAGAGCTCACCTCCTCCAAGAGCCCTTCCCAGACTGAGCTTCCCCTTTTCCCTCTGCTCCCTCTGCTGCCTCTCTACCTCCCCTTCACCTCCCCTCAGCTAAGCCCCCTTTTCCCTCCCTTTCCCTCTGCTCCTCCCCCTCTCCCTTCCCCTCCCCTCAGCACTGTGCTTGTCTGCTCATTTGTATGTATTTTTATTACCCTATTCATTTTGTTAATGAGATGTACATCCCCTTGATTCTATTTATTGCTATTGTTTTAATGAGATGTACATCCCCTTGATTCTGTTTATTGCTATTGTTTTCGTCTGTCTGTCTCCCCCGATTGGACTGTAAGCCCGTCAATGGGCAGGGACTGTCTCTATCTGTTGCAGATTTGTACATTCCAAGAGCTTAGTACACTGCTCTGTAAATAGCAAGCACTCAATAAATACTATTGAATGAATGAATGAATGAATGAATGAATGGTATGAGAAGTGTTTGGAACCAGGCCCGGAAGGCAAAGGCGAGGGGACCAAACCTGGAACGAGAAGTGTTCATGGCCAGGCATGGAAGGCAATGGTGGGGGAGGCACCTTGAACAAGAAATGTTAGGGGCCAGGCCTTTACACTCACTCCCTCGGTGAACTCATTCGCTCTCACGGCTTTGACTACCATCTCTACGCAGATGACACGCAGATCTACATCTCCGCCCCTGTCCTCTCCCCCTCCCTTCAGGCTCGCATCTCCTCCTGCCTCCAGGACGTCTCCACCTGGATGTCGGCCCGCCACCTAAAACTCAACATGAGCAAGACTGAGCTCCTCATCTTCCCTCCCAAACCAGGTCCTCTCCCAGACTTCTCTATCACCGTTGATGGCACGACCATCCTTCCCGTCTCTCAGGCCCGCAATCTCGGTGTCATCCTTGACTCGTCTCTCTCGTTCACCCCACACATCCTATCCGTCACCAAGACCTGCCGGTTTCACCTCTACAATATCGCCAAGATCCGCCCTTTCCTCTCCACCCAAACGGCTACCTTTCTGTTACGGGCTCTCGTTATATCCCGGCTAGACTACTGTGTCAGCCTTCTCCTCTGACCTCCCTTCCTCCTCTCTCGCCCCGCTCCGGTCTATTCTTCACTCCGCTGCCCGGCTCATCTTCCTGCAGAAACGATCTGGGCATGTCACTCCCCTTCTTAAACAACTCCAGTGGTTGCCTATCAACCTCCGCTCCAAACAAAAACTCCTCACTCTAGGCTTCAAGGCTCTCCATCACCTTGCCCCTTCCTACCTCTCCTCCCTTCTCTCTTTCTACCGCCCACCCCGCACGCTCCGCTCCTCTGCCGCCCACCTCCTCACCGTCCCTCGGTCTTGCCTATCCCGCCGTCGACCCCTGGGTCACGTCCTCCCGCGGTCCTGGAACGCCCTCCCTCCTCACCTCCGCCAAACTGATTCTCTTTCCCTCTTCAAAACCCTACTTAAAACTCACCTCCTCCAAGAGGTGTTCCCAGACTGAGCTCCTCTTCTCCCTCTACTCCCTCTGCCATCCCCCCTTTACCTTTCCGCAGCTAAACCCTCTTTTTCCCCTTTTCCCTCTGCTCCTCCACCTCTCCCTTCCCATCCCCACAGCACTGTACTCGTCCGCTCAACTGTATATATTTTCGTTACCCTATTTATTATGTTAATGAATTGTACATCGCCTTGATTCTATTTAGTTGCCATTGTTTTTACGAGATGTTCTTCCCCTTGACTCTGTTTATTGCCATTGTTCTCGTCTGTCCGTCTCCCCCGATTAGACCGTAAGCCCGTCAAACGGCAGGGACTGTCTCTATCTGTTGCCGACTTGTTCATCCCAAGCGCTTAGTACAGTGCTCTGCACATAGTAAGCGCTCAATAAATACTATTGAATGAATGAATCAATCAAAGGGGAGGGGGGCAGGCAACCTAGAATGAGAAGGCTTCGGGGCCAAGCCTAGAAGGAAATGGCAGGGGCCCCACCTGAAATGAGAAAGGTTTGGGGCCAGGCCTGGAAGAAAATGGTGGGGGCGTCCAACCTTGTAAGGCAAAGGCAGGTGGGCCCAACCTACAACGCAAAGTCCTTGGAGCCAGGCCAGGACGGCATAGGTTAGGCAAGATGTAAAGTTTAGATTAGGGGATATGTTATGCTATAGGAAGGGATAGGCCGGGGGAAAGGGTAGGCCATGGCTAAAGTTTAAGTCGGGGAATAAGTTATGCTAGGGGAAAAAGTTAGGCCAGGGGAAAAGCTTAGGCTAGGGGAAAAGGTTAGACTAGAAGGAAAGGTTAGGCTAGGGGAAAAGGTTAGGCTAAAGAGAAAGGTTAGGCTAGGTGAAAGGATAGACCAAGGGAAAAAGTTAGGCTAGAGGAAAAGGTTAGGCCACGGGTTAAGTTTAAGCCGGGAAAAAGGTTATGTTAGGGGAAAAGGATAGGCTAAGGGAAAGGGTTAGTCTAGGGGAAAATGTTAAGTCAAGGGAAAAGGTTAGGCTAAGCAAAAACATTAGGCTGGGGAAAGGTTAGGCTAGCAGAAAAGGTAAGGACAGGCAAAAAAGTTAGGCTAGGGGAAAAGGTTAGGCAGGGGAAAAATTGGCCTAGGGGTAAAGGTTAGGCCAGGGGAAAGGTTTAGGCAGAAGGAAAATGTTAGGATAGGGGTAAAGGTTTGGCCAAAGGGAATAGGTAAAGCTAGGAGAAAGGTTATGCTAGGGAAAACATTAGGGTAAGGGAAAAGTATAGGCTAGGGGAAAAAGTTTTAGCTTGGGGAAAGGTTTAGGCTAGGGGAAAAGTTTAGGTCATGGTGAAGGTTAGGCCAGGAAGAAGGTTAGGCCAGATGAAAAGGTTAGGTCAGTGGAAAAGAAAGGCCAAGGGAAAAGGTTATGCTATGGGTAAAGGTTAGCTTAGGATAGAGGTTAGGCTAGGGGAAAAGGTTAGCCTAGGGGAAAAATTCGGCTAGGGAAGCGTTAGGTTAGGGGAAAATATTAGGCTAAGGGAGAAAGTTGGGGAAGGGGAAATGGTTAGGAAGGGGAAAATGTTAGGCTGGGGAAAACATTGGGCTAGAACAAAGGTTTAGGCTAAGGGAAAAGCTTAGGCCAGGGGAAAATGTTAGGCTAGGGAAAAAGGTTAGGTCATGGGAAACGATAGGCCAAGGGAAAAGGGTAGGCTAGGATAAAGGTTAGGCTAGTGGTCAGGTAAGGCCATGGGAAATGGTGAGGCCAGGGGAAGAGGTTTGGCCAGGGGAAGAAGTTAGGCTAGAAGAATAGGTTAGCCTAGAGGAAAATGTAAGGCTAGGGGAATAGGTTAGGACAGGGAAAAGATTAGGCCAGGGGAAAGGTTAGCCTAGGGGAAAAGATTAGGCAAGGTGTAAAGTTTATGTTAGGGGAAAGGTTAGGCTATTGAAAAGGATAGGCCAGAGGAAAAGCTTAGGTCAGGGGAAAAGGTTAGGCCAAGGAAAAAGGTTATGCATAATAGGTTATGCTAGGGGAAAAGGTTAGGCCAGGGTAAAGGTTAGGACAGGGGGAAAGGTTAGGCCAGGGTTAAGGTTTACGCCTTGGGAAATGGGTAGGATCGAGGAAAAGGTTAGTCCAGAGGAAAGGTTAGGCCAGGTCAAAGGTTTAGGCCAGGTGAAAAGTTTAGGCCAGGGGGAAAGGTAAGCCTTCAGGAAAAGTTAGGCTAAGTGTAAAGTTTAGGTTAGGGGAAAAGCAGATTAGGCTAGGTGTAAAGGTTAGATTCTGGGAAATGTTTAGACTAGGGGAAAAGGTTAGGCTAGGGGAAAAGGTTAGCCTGGAGAAAAGTTTAGGTCAGGGAAAAGATTAGGCTAGGGGAAAAAGTTAGTCTCAGGGAAACGTTTAGACTAGGGGAAAACTTTAGGCCAGGGAAAATGTTAGACTATGGGAAATGGATAGGCAAGGGGAAAGGTGTAGGCCAGGGGAAAGATTATACAAGGGAAAGGTTAGGCTAGGGGAAATGTTTAGGCTAGAGGAAAAGGTTAAGCCAGGGAAAAGGTTAGGCTATAGGAAATCTTTAAGCTAGGGGAAAAGCTTAGGCCGGGGAAAAGCTTAGGCCAACGGAAAAGGTTAGGGCAGGGAAAAAGTCTAGAGCAGGGGAAAAGTTTAGGGTAGGGGAAAATGTTACATCAGGGAAAAGGTTAGGTGAGGGGAAAGGGTAGGTGAGGGAAAATGTCAAGCTACAGGGAAAGATTAGGCTAGGGCAAAAGTTTAGGAGAAGGGAAAGGTTAGGCTATGGGAAAAGATTAGGCAAGGTGTAAAGTTTATAATAAGGGAAAGGTTAGGCTAGGGAAAAGGTTAGGCCAGGGGAAAAGGTTAAGCCATGGGAATAGTTTGTCGGATCATAGGTTATGATAGGGGAAAAGGTTAGGCCAGGGCTGAAGGTAAGCCTTTGGGAAAAGATTAGGCTAGGTGTAAAGGTTAGTTTAGGGAAAAAGTAGGATAGGCTAGATGTATATGTTAGGTTAGGGGAAAAGCTTGGGCTAGGGGAAAGGATTAGGCTAGGACAAAAGGTTAGACTAGGGGAAAAGACTAGGCTAGGGGGCAAGGTTAGGGCAGGGGAAAAGTTTAAGTCGGGGAATAGGTTATGCTAGGGGAAAAGGTTAGGCCATGGGGAAAATAGGCCAGGGGGAAAGGTTAGGCCAGGGGGAATGGTAAGCCTTTGGGAAAAGATTAGGCTAGGTGTAAAGGTTAGGTTTGGGAAAAGCAGGTTAGGCTAGGTGTAAAGGTTAGGCTAGGGGAAAAGGTTAGGCTAGGGGAAAAGGTTAGGCCAGGGGAAAGGTTAGGCCAGGGGAAAGGTTAGGCTCAGGGAAAAGGATAGTCTCAGGGAAAAGGATAGGCCAAGGGAAAATGCTAGGCCAGGGGAAAAGGTTAGGCCAGGGGAAAAGGTTAGACTAGGGGCAAAAGTTAGACAAGGAGAAAAGGTTAGGCTAGGGGGAAAGGTTAGGCTAAAGGTAAAGGTTAGGCTAGGTGAAAGGATAGGTCAAGGGAAAAGGTTAGGCTAGGGGAAATGGTTAGGCCATGGGATAGGTTTAAGCTGGGTAAATGGTTATGTTAGGGGAAAAGATAGGCTAGGGGAAAAGGTTGGGCTTAAGGAAAAGGTTAGGATAGGTGACAGGATAGGCCAAGGGAAAAGGTTAGGCTAGGGGAAAAGGTTAGGCTAGGGGAAAAGGTTAGGCTAGGTATAAAGGTTTGGTTAGGGGAAAGGTTTAAGCTAGGAGAAAAGATTAGGCCATGGGATAAATTTAAGCCGGGAAAAAGGTTATGTTAGGGGAAAATGATAGACTAGGGGAAAGGTTAGGCTAGGAGAAAAGGTTAGGGCAGGGGATAGGTTGGGCTTGGTGTAAAGGTTAGGTTAGGGGAAAACCTTAGGCTAGGGGAAAGGGTTAGGCTAGGGGCAAATGTTAGGCTAGGGGAAAGTATTAGGCTAAGGGAAATGGTAAACCTAGGGGAATAGGTTAGGCTAGGTTGAAAAGGTTAGGCCAGGGAAAAGCTTAAGACAGGGGAAAAGATTAGTCCAAAGGAAAAGGTCAGTCAAGGGGAAAGCATTGGGCTAGGAAGAATGGTAGGTCAAGAAGAAGGTTAGGCTAGGGGAAAGGTTAGGCTACAGAATAAGTTTAGGCAAGGTATAAAGTTTAAGTTAGGGGAAAAGATTAAACTAAGGGAAAATGTTAGGCCAAGGGAAAAAGATAGGCCACTGGAAAAGGTTAGGCTAGGGGAAAGATTTGGCTAGGGAACGGCTAGGCTAGGGATAAAGTTTAGACTCAGGGAAAAGGTTAGGTTAAGGGAAAAGGTTAGGCTAAGGGAAAAGGTTAAGCTAAGAGAAAAGGTTAATCTTGGGGAATTATATAGCCTAGGGGAAAAGGTTAAGCCAGCAAAGAGGTTAGGATACAGAAAATGGATAAACCTAGTGGAAAGGGTTAGGTCAGGGTAAAGATTAGGCAAGGGAAAGGTTAGGCTAGGGGGAAAAGTTTAGGGGGATAAAAGATCAGGCCGGGGAAAAGCTTAGGCCAGGGGAAAAGGTTAAGCTAGGGGTAAAGGATAGGCTAGGGGAAAACATTAGGCTAGGGGAGAGGGTTAGGCAAGGTAAAAAGTTTAGGTTAAGAGAAAAGGTTAGGCCAAGGGATAAGGTTAGGCTAGGGGAAAAGTTAAGGAGAAAAGGCTAGGCCGGGGGAAAGCGTTAGGCTAGGTGAAGATGTTAAGCTATGGGAAATGGTTAAGCCAAGGGAAAAAGCTAGGCCGGGGAGGCCAGAGGCAAAGGTTAGACCAAGGGAAAGGTTAGGCTTTGGGAAAAGGTTTGGCCAGGGGAAAAGGTTAGACTAGGGGAAAAGGTTAGGCCAGGGAAAGACGTTGGGCAGAGAGAAAAGTTTAGGCTAAGGAAAAAGGTTAGGATGGGGAAAGGGTTAGGCCAAGGTAAAATGTTAGGCAACGGGAAAAGGTTAGGCTAAGGGAAATGGTTATGCAATGGGATAAGGTCAGGTTGGGGAAACGGTTAGCCTAGGGAAAATGTTAGGCTAGGGAAAATGTTAGGCCAGGGGAAAATGTTAGGATACGGAAAAAGGTTAGGCCGGGGTTAAGCTTAGGCCAGGGGAAAAGATTAGGCCAGGTGAAAAGTTTAGGCTAGGGGAAAATATTAGGCTAGGGGAAAAGGTTAGGCCTTGAGAAAAGTTTCGGCTAGGAAAACGGATAGGCCAAGGGAATAGGTTAGGCTCAGGGAAAAGGTTAAGCCAGGGGAAAAGGTTAGGTCAGGAATATAGGTTAGGTCAAGGGAAAAGGTTAGGCTAGGGAAAGGTTGAGCCTAGGGGATAAGATTAGTCCAGGGAAAAGTTAAGACTATGGGAAATGGATAAGATAGGGGAAAAGGTTAGGTCAGGGGGAAAGGTTAGGCTAGGGGAAAAGGTTAGACCAGGGGAAAAGGATAAGTCAGGGGAAAAGGTTAGACAAGGGAGAAGGTTAGGCCAGGGAAAAAAGTCAGGCCAAGGAAAAAGGTTAAGCATAATAGGTTATGCTAAGGGAAAAGGTTAAGCCAGGGGGAAATGTTAGGCCAGGGGGAAAGGTAAGCCTTTGGGAAAAGGTTAGGCTAGGTGTAAAATTAGTTTAGGGGAAAAGCAGGATAGGTTAGGTGTAAATGTTAGGTTGGGGAAAAAGCTTGGGCTAGGGGAAAGGGTTAGGCTAGGGGAAAAGGTTAGGCCAGGGGAAAGGTTTACGCGTTGGGAGATGGTTAGGATCAAGGAAAAGGTTAGGCCAGGTGAATAGTTTAGGCCAGGGGGAAAGGTAAGCCTTCAAGCCCCTCTGCTCACCAGCTCTTTTCCTCTCCTGCCATAACCTTTAATAATAATAATAATGATAATGATGATGTTGGTGTTTTTTAAGTGCTTACTATGTGCAGAGCACTGTTCTAAGAGCTCGGGGGATACAAGGTGATCAGGTTGTCCCACGTGGGGCTCCAGTCTTCATCCTCATTTACAGATGAGGTCACTGAGGCCCAGAGAATGTGAAGTGACTTGCCCAAAGTCAAACAGCTGACAAGCGGTAGAGACAGGATTAGAACCCATACCTCTGACACTGAAGCCTGGCTCTTTCCACTGAGCCATGCTGCTTCTCTAATAATGTTGGTATTTGTTAAGTGCTTACTATATGCAGACCACTGTTTCTAAGTGCTGGGTAGATACATGGTAATCAGGTTGTCCACCATGAGGCTCACAGTTAATCCCCATTTTATAGATAGATAACGGAGGCACAGAGAAGTTAAGTGACTTGTCCACAGTCACACAGCTGACAAGTGTCAGGTCGGGATTCAAACCCACAACCTCTGACTCCCAAGCTTGTGCTCTTTCCACTCAGCCAAGCTGCTTCTTTAATCATCTTTAATCGACCACACATGCCCTTATCCTTCCTTTAGAGGGTGGAAACTCAGCTCTCTGCACTTCCCTAAAGGAAGAACAGTCTCACAGCCAGGTGGTATAAGCTTCTGGTAGGCAAAGTGGCTGGTCCTTTCTGCCCATCACCAGGACCCCTTAGACAAGCACTTCCAGATGGCTCTGAGTTGAGTTTAGGAAGTTCCTGCAAGATCCAGCCTGCTCATCATGTCGACCATATCCATCCCAACCCAACCCCACACAGCCTCCCACCTACATAGTGGACATACAGTGGTCTCCCAGAACTTCAAGAGCCCTACTGAAATTGTTTCTTCTTCAGTAAGCCTTCCCTGACTAAAACTCACATCCTCACACACCCAGTCCCAGCACGCACCACACACACACACACACACACTTTATTTATCTTTCAAGTCACCATGCACTTAGGCACACCCACCGAGCACTGAACTATACAACCCCACAAGCAATTAGGTATGTATCCTTCTACTTAGATCCTTACCTTACCTCATTATATTATTGGGTCCTCGCCCATTCAACTGATGCTGGACGTATAGGATTGAAAGGGAACTTTGGTAGTATGTGGGAGACAAGCATATCTTGAAGTGTAAGGGAAGGAGAGCAGAAAAGTGGGGGTCAGGTTGTTAAGGTGGTGAGTCAGGGCTGCAGTGAACATTTTCTTTTCATTCTATTGTACTGTACCTCCTAACATGTAGTACAGTGCTCTACACATAGTAACCACTCAGTAAACACACTGATTAATTTCAGGAAGGAAATGTCTCTTGGAATTTTCTCAGCCACAGAGAAAGGCTAGAGACAAAGATGTAGCTTGAGTGGCCAAGAAGCCTTCTGAAATGGAATGTTAGGCCTTCACACTAACCATTTCCCTCACAGGCACAAATAAAGTTGGGAAAGGGGGAAGATTTACCGCCACAATAGCCTGCCAAGGACACCTGTAAGGAAATTACCTGGCCCCAAAAAAGCCCCTAGTAAGCAAGCCAGAGAGCAGATTCAAAGCTTATCCCAAAACTCCACATCTCCTCCACCCAAAAACAATTCCTCTTATCCTCCTTAACTCCTCAGCCACTAACACTTAACAGCAACACAACTGCCCAACTCCAAATAGTCCAGCTCTGGAGACTATATAGGGAAGGGAAGGGGAGGGAGCAGGGCCCGGCCTGACGTCAGTAATTCACCTGATTGGAAACAGCTGGGTTAGAGATCAGGTGTCCAGGAGGAAGCCCTAGCATTCATTGGAAAAAGGGATGGCTTTGGAAAGATATGGTGGAGATGGGATAGGGGAAAGGGATAGGATGGTGGCTTGAATCTCTAGCATGAAAGGTTTGTCCAGGGAAACACAAATTACAATAGCCTCTCCAGGGGGGTCTCATCTCTGGCGCTACCCACTCCACCTTTTTTTCCTGTCTGAGTTTCCTCCTCACAGTCCCTACATCCGACCTGCTGACACCCGGACCCGGGTAGTCAGAGCAGTCTGGCCCTATAAATCAGAAAATCCATCATCTCCCTACCTTCAGAGCCCTCCTATAAATCACATCT